>NC_068355.1:64068883-64236383 GCF_020536995.1 Dreissena polymorpha | reverse complement strand
ATAAAAGTATCGTTCAACCCAGTACAATAAAATATGCATCATTTAAAATGGACAAATCATAAATTATTACATGTAACGGCTAAAATCTAATTAATGCATGCGCCTAAATTGTTTACCGGATTGCATGTTCAGTCCACACTAATCAGTAAGACACTATTCGCTTTTGTCGTATTTTTCTATGAGCGAAAATCCAGTTATGGCAGAAAGTATCGCACCTGATAAGCCTGTACGGACTACACAGCCTAATCTGGGACAACACTATGTACATGCATTAAAATCTCTTTTTACAGAGCGAGCCACAAGTATTTATTAAATGATTAATTAAGTCTTCTTACATTCTTTTTTTAAGAAACACTCAGAAATCTCTCATTATAACATGATTTATTTGATAGCAGGCGCAGGAAAATTAGTTGAACTTGAAGTAATTATTCACGAAATGTACATGAAGTTCCAGACTTAACTTAACAGCACTGTCATTTCAAGCAATATATCGAATAAATGTCTTGTTACTCGAAAGTGTGCACGAAAATCGTCGATATTTTCTGGTAGTCCAATGTAATTTGGAACTGTGTGATGTTCTTGTTTTTAGAGAGTATACTCAAAATAGTTAGTATACTGTATTCTTAAATAACCCATCCCTACTAAAGCGCATTCCATCACTTACCCTACGAAACATGCGTATTACAACTTCCGTTTCCAGACTAAAGTGAGCGATCGAAGTCGACCCTTGTTTACTGCAGCTACTAGTACTACTACAAGAACTACTACTACTGCTACTACTGCTGCTGCTACTGATTATGCTGCTACTGCTGCTTCTGCTTCTACTGCTGCTACTACTTCTACTACTACAACTACTAATACTGTTACTGCTGCTGCTACTGCCGCTACTGCTGATACTGCTACTGCTACTGCTGCTACTGTTGCTACTTATGCTGCTGTTACTGCTTCTACTGCAGCTACTACTACTACTACTACTACTACAACTACTTATACTGTTACTGCTGCTACTGCTGCTGCTACTACCCCTGCTGCTGATGCTGATGCTGCTGCTGCTAATGCTGCTACTGCTTCTTCGGCAGCTACTACTACTACTACAACAACTACTACTACTGCTACTGCTGCTGCTGCTACTTATGCTGCTACTGATGCTGCTGCTACTGCTGTTTCTTCTTCTACTGCAGCTACTACTACTACTAAAACAACTACTAATTCTGATACTACTGCTGCTACTGCTGTTGCTGCTACAACTGCTGCTGCTACTGCTGCTGTTGCTGATACTGTTGCTACTGATGCTGCTGTTACTGCTTCTACTGCAGCTACTACTACTACTACTTCTACAACAACTACTAATACTGTTACTACTGCTACTTCTGCTGCTGCTGCTACTCCTGCTGCTGATACTGATGCTGCTGCTAATGCTTCTTCTGCAGCTACTACTACTACTTCAACAACTACTACTGATACTGCTGCTGCTGCTGCTACTTATGCTGCTGCCATGAGGCTGCTGCTACTGCTGCTTCTGCTTCTACTGCAGCTACTACTACTACTACTACTATTACAACAACTACTAATACTGCTACTACTGCTTCTGCTGTTGCTGCTTCTACTGCTGCTGCTACTGCTGCTGCTGCTACTGATGCTGCTGCTAATGCTTCTACTGCAGCTACTACTACTACTACAACAACTACATGCACTTATAATGTTACTACTGCTACTGCTGCTACTGCTGCTACTACTGCTGCAGCTACTGCTACTGCTGCTACTACGCTGCTACTGCTGCTGCTGCTGCTACTGCTGCTGTTGCTGCTACTGCTATCCAGCGCGAAATGCGACACTAAAATATTGACTGTCTACTGATTTGTCGCGCGTCGAGAGAGCGTCGAGAGAATGTCGTGTGTCAACCTAGGGGTTTTTAGGTCGACAAGCGACAATTGCGCGATATTGGCTCGATATACCGTATTGAGCGTCGAGAGAATGTCGTGCGTCGAGAGAATGTCGTGTGATTTTTTGCTCGACATGTGACATTCTCTCGATATATCATATTGACTGTCGACTGATTTGTCGTGCGTCGAGAGAATGTCGCGAGAATGTCGAATGTCGCGCTCGAAGGTCGACACACAACATTCTCGCGACATTCTTGCGACAGTCTCTCGACGCTCAATACGACGCGCGACAAATCAGTCGACAGTCAAGATTTTCTGCGATTTTTGTTTTCTTAAACCCAGTGCGATATGCGACACTCAAATATTGACTGTCGACTGATTTGTCGCACGTCGAGAGAGCGTCGAGAGAATGTCGCGAGAATGTCGTGTGTCGACCTAGAAGGTCCACACGCGACACTCAACTTGGTCCTATCCGGATTCCGTAGACAACAGTGAAGAAACATGTGCCCAAAGTGATGTACATGATGAATGTGTTACGTCTAAAAATGTGGCACGTCCGAAGCGCAACGCGGCATGTAGAGCTTCGCAAAATATTGCAGAATTATACAAACAGGGAAATCAATAAAATGTGTTGTAACGAAGGTTTTATTGTACTTTAACCGGACAGTATACTTACATGTATACTAGTATACGTGTGTACAATTTTAGCAGTACAGTTAAACTGCGATAACTCGAGGAAGCACGGGACCGACATCGATGCTCGAGTTTCGAGTAAGCCTTGGTATTATTTGTTTTCACTGTCTCGGTTGATAATGCTAAATTCTGACCACAAACGCTTTATTTACATTTAAGACGGTGCTAGAGAAAGAAAAGGCTTTGTAAAAATCGCTTAAGGTTACAGTATAATAAACAAAACAATTAAGATGATCGTAAATTCATTTAATTATTTCAACAAACACACAAAACATATATATATATATATATATATATATATATATATATATATATATATATATATATATAATCAAAAATATCTCATCAATATTCACTGTACATGTAGCATAATATTTAAAAAAAAAAGCACACAAGGTACGTACATGCGCATGAAAAAAAAGCACACACTAAAAGCAACATAATCACTACATACTTTGCATTTTATGTACATGAGTCCGACTTGTGTTGCGCAAAGTCAATGATTGAAGATTGTCGCAACCCATTAGCTTCCCGGAACTGATGGCGGAAGACGTTTCGCGATAATTATCGATTGCTGGTAATTATTCAATTATCATTAAAACTGTGTAGCTTTGATCTGCGTCTCAAAGGATGACAATTTGCAGTGTTTCTCATATTGCAACTAACTTCACACCTAATCGAGCGTCTTTTGTCTGCTTGATTGCGCTGTTTTCACAACTCGAATATTTTTAGCACCGACCAGACGAGAAAGCGTCCTTGAGGTCAGAATACACTAAATGGTTTCCCTATATAATTCAATGTGAAAGCGACAACTTTAGGCCAAAATAAATGCAACATTTAGCACATAGAGACCCCGATAACCATTCCTTTTCTTAAAGGCCATTCTAAGCGGAATCGATTTATGCAATAAAAAAGATATGTCATGTACAAAGCAAGAAAGAACTTGACACAAATCAAAATCGACTGTTTTTGCAACTTTTTTTTTCGGCCGTTTCTTTGTGGAGTGTAACCTTTTTCAGTGCGATGGTTTACTATAGTCTTCAAGTTTATCATATTTCAGGGATTCAGTAGTGAACAACTATTTATGCCCTACCATTATCTCCGAAAGATAACACCCGAATACTAGATAAAAGTGTAAAACATGCCTTCCTGTCAACTATGGTATTTTTTTAGAGAGTACAGCCCTTCATGAAACGGTTATTTAGTGTACTGTAACCTTGAATACTTGCCAGTTAATTAGGTGTGAAATGCCTTTCAGGGACCACCACACGACCTCGAGTTATCGAAAATCGCATGTTTGAGTTATCGCGGGTATTTGTATATAGACATTAAAGGAAAATGCTAACGTTTGGAAGAAAATCGATTTGTATGACATAAAGTTGTAAATATCTAATAGTTATGTGTTCCGTTGCACAAAATTATTAATGCGAATCCTGTAGTGATGTACTGGTCATGTACGTAATTCCGGCCTGTACGTAAAAAATCGGCCACCTGTGTAAAATCATTTTCATGATCTTAACGCACATATTTTGTTTATTATTTATAAAAATCAACATGAAAACCATCCCCACGCTCAATATTTAGCAAATGTAAGAATATTACTAGATTACATATTTTAATATTATATATAAGCGTTTACTAATAATCAACACTGAAGTCAACTTTTCAAACAAAATGTGTTTACTTTTTTAGCTATGTTTGAAAAAATTTATTAAACACATTAAAAACAAATATTTTTTAATGAATTAGCAGATTCCCATTGTTTATATTTATTTAAATAGGTAGGGGGAGTAACTGGTATAATAATTTCGCATTTATTTTAAATTTCAAGTCAAAAATTTTAATAGTATAAGCATTGATTAATACTCTGAAATTGAGGACATTTGTCAAAAGATATTGCTTTGTAATTTTATCTGCAGATCTAACTGAAAAGTGGCCGATTTTTTAGGTACATTTAACCTACGAAAATGGATAGTTTACATGTCATCATTTTCTGTTCATTAAGTAACATTCACCGATCTAATTCTATTTAAATTTTCATGCTAGGTGAGTTTTGAACCCAGGATTATATATGTGAAGTTTAGTTTCAACCAGTTGCCTAACACTAAAGATTTTTCTTAAATAGTCCCAAAAGTGGCCGGAATTACGTACATGACCAGTAAATAACGTATTGCATCAATACATGAAAATAATGTAAAATGGACTGTCTGTGATATCTACTTGTATGTACGGGGATGCCGTGAAATACTGTGTACAGTTTTATACACAAGCTTAAATTATATCGCCGCCTTTTTTACGAATGCACCGTCAGTGATATCGATGCACGAGGATTCCGTGCACTGCTATGTATGGACTGTATTTAAATAAATTGATTGTAATAGCAAAAGCCACTTAGTGTTTAAATATTGCAAGATATCCGTGTAATATCTGTGATAAGTCCTACAAACATCAACGGAGTTCGTACAGACATAAACGGGAACATCGTCGGATACCCACGTTCGACCCATTCCGTTACTCTCCATTTATCGACCGTGGGATTTTACGAGCTCTTTTCACCGTTTTAGGGTGTGTCAAATCCAGTTATTTCATTGGATCCCTCACGGTTTCATGTGGATATGTTTGACCAATGAAACAACTCGTACTATAGAGACTTCGGGTGTGTTGTCAAAATTGCGTCGTCCGTAGAAAAGGAATTTCGTCGTGCATGCGTATACTTTAAAATTAAGAATTTAAACGACTTTCAGAGTAAAAGTATCTCTAGTCTCTTACATGGGCGCGATGTCTTTTTAAGCACTCGGACAGGGGGATGGAAAAACTTGGGTGTATCAAATCGCAATTATCCAGGCGAAGCATTGCCACCTCCAATGCAAAGAGTATTCTTTTTGTAAACTGCGATTGCGTTGGTCTACTGAAAGGTTACAGTTAAGGTCAAAACGGCGTGTATTGCTTATATTGTCCCAACGGCTAATGCTGGAGAGAAACGGAATGAATTAGTCGTGGGTATCCGAGGCTGAAACAGGAATGTTATGTTTAAAAGATCGAAGCTGGAAGTGTGTTATAAAGGGATGTTCGTCACGATTTATCAGGCGTGGATATTAATCCAGGCATCTTATTATGTGCCACAACTTCGCCAAACAAGCTGAATACGAGAAAGTAGTTTCAGCCTCGAGGGAAAAAATGCCACACCATCTGCTTATTACGAAGAAGAAAGTAGTGATGGCTCTACCTTGGACCTATTGCATGAAACAGAGGACTTTTCATCGCTCCAGCCAAGCTTCAATTTCAAACGAATTAAAGTTTGAGAAAGATGATTATCTTGACGACGTCCTTTCAGACGTCGACGGAAAAGTTGACGTTGATATGAACCAACCGAGTGTTGAAATCAGCGGCGAAAATAACGTTATCGGTGACCAGCGATTTGTCAACGTGACCAGTGACAGCGTCATGGATATCGACGAAACAGCCATACGAGGCTGACTACGACGATGATGACAGCGCTAGTGTTAGCGTCATTTATTCATCTGGCGATGACGACAAAGGCAGCGCTACTAGGAGCGCCGTGCATTCATCTGGCGACGACGATGACGACGATGGCAGCACTACTGGGAACGTCGTGCATTCATCTGACGACGACGATGACGACGATGGCAGCGCTACTAGTAACGACGTGCATTAATCTGACGACGACAATGACGACGATGGCAGCGCTACTAGGAACGTCGTGCATTCATCTGGTGACGAGGATGACGACGATTATAGCGCTTCTGGGAACGTCATGCTTCATCTAACGAAGACGATGACGACGATGGCAACGCTACTGTGAACGTCGTGCATTCATCTTACGATGCTGGCAGCGCTGATGACATAATCGTCATCAGTGATGATGAAAATAGTCTGGCGAATGATTCGCGATGGTCTAGACGATTTACTGTGTATCGAAGCGATACAGAAATGTGTCGTTATGTTTACGAAGGAGAAATCCTCGAACATGTAGAGACAGAAACGTCTCTCGACCGGTGGTGTTTTTTTTACTAAGTGTAAATTTATTATAAGTTTGGGATGTACGGTTTATATGCATTAATTTGTGATATGTTGATACCTTGCCATATGAGTCGCCTATCTGAGACAATTCTAACACAAAGTTAAGCACGGTAGTTGAATTGAAATTATTGGCGTCGCTCTGGAGAGCGGCGCCTATGTAATGCATTTTTTTTCGCTTATGGGAGGAGAAGTTATGTTACGGATCAATGTTTATATTTTTGTTTTAAGAATATCTTGCATAGTGGTGATTTTTTTGTGTAAATTAGTGTAAATAAGTACTGCATTTGTGCATATTACATTTATTACAACATGTATTGCCAATAATTCAAAGCTAATTGTTTTAATTAATAACTGATCCACAAAAATCACAGAGGAAAGATCACAGGGACTGGGAAAATACGCGAAACTTTTTGGTTTTGTATAAAAACAAAACATAATCAAAATATATTTATTTTGTGTTTTTTCTAATTTGCTTATTTAGTGTAGAATCAATGTAGTACGATATTTGACGACCTATCGCGCAAGCAAGTTTATTGGAAGGCGTAGTGGTACGAAAACGTATAATGTATTAGTTTATTAATAGACATATAATAACGATCGCTATACACAACTTCACCAAATAGCAGTACATAAATGATGTCAGCAGTTAGTTGGGAGAGCGTTAGACTGAAGTTGTTTACGAAACAATCATCTATCAATCCCGGGTTCCGTCGGCTGACAATTTTTTACAGTCAGGTTAATAAATATAATAAATCTTTATTTTATGTAGACAGTTTAAAATCCATTTTACTACAAGTGCACATTTTTATTAAAATTAATGGATGCCTCGTGGTGACAACGTTAATTAAAATTTCTAACATCACTTAAATATCTTATTAAAAAATACACGTGTTTTTATATTAACAAATAAATGCAAACAACACATCTATTATCCATGTATTTTTATGGTTGTCTATCATAGGCCCTAAGTACTATCCCCACCACATATAGAGCGCGAAGCGCGACACGTATTATTGATTGTAACAATTAGTTGCGATAAAGGAAGCAGCCGCTTATCAAGGAGGGGCTGTGTCCCACCAACCCGTTTCCCTTGGCCAAGCACTCCTCGGAGTTTTTTTTAAGAACCACACAAAGAGCGCGAAGCGCGACACGTATTACTATCCAGGTGGTATGGGCCCTTTAGCATTATTCGACCATTACGTCCATAGTTATCTTCCTTAGAATTTGAGAAATTTTGATATCGTTGTTCGAAGTCTACAATTTTCATCCGATTGTTCCCAAACGTGCACAGTTTTTTTATCAATGAGGACCCAACCCAAACTCTATATGAGCAATATCGGACCATAAGTCCAGAATTATGTCTATTTGAATTTAAAAATAAAAGTGAAAAACTGCTTGGTTAGGTGATTATGTCAACATTTTTCATCAGATTAATTCCAAACTTACAGTGTCTTCATATCAATGAGCATTTTTACCTCATTTAAAATGAGAAACATCGGGACAATAAGTCCAGATTTTTTTCTATTAAATTTGACAAAATAAACAATTTCCACTTGTTTAAAAGATTTCACAACCTTCGTCTGAATCTTTCCAAACTTGTTAAGTGTTTTTATATCAGTATTGCTCGAACCCTATTGAAAATGATGAATATCGGAGCAATAAATCTATTATGATCTTTTACTGAATTTCAAAGTATTGTGAAATGCAGCTTCTTTATGCAATTTACAGTTTTCATTCATTTTTTTCCAAACTTTTACAGTGTTTTCATATCAATGAGTACTCGATCTTGGGGTGGGGCCGGGTCGGAGATTTTCACTAATTTTTTATGTTATTTACATTAACTTCTTCATTTCTGTACCGATTTACTTCAAATTGATACTGAACATCTCTTGACAATACGCTCAATCTTAAGTATTCATAGCCCCATTACGAACCCTGGGGTGCCCCGCCCACATAGACCACGCCCACATAGACCACGCCCACCCAAAATTTCCTGTAACTATAATTTCTTCATTTCTACACCGATTCACTTCGAATTGATACTGAACATCTCCTGTGCCAATACGGTCAATCACAACTATGCATGGCCACATTACCAACCCTGGGGCGCCCCGCCCTTATAGGCCACACCCACCCCAAATTGCCTTTTACTATAATTTCTTCATTTCTACACCGATTCACTTCAAATTGATACTGAACTTCTCTTATGACAATACGGTCAATCCCAGCTATGCATGGTCCCATTACCAACCTTGGGGCGCCCCGCCCACATAGGCCACACCCACCCAACATTTCCTTTTACTATATTTTTATTCATTTCTACATCGAATCACTTTTAATTGATACTGAACTTCTCTTATGACAATACGGTCAATCTCAACTATGCATGGCCCCATTACCAACCCTGGGGCGCCTCGCCACATAGGTCACACCCACCCAAAATTGCCTTTTACTATAACTTCTTCATTTCTACACCGATTCACTTCTAATTGATACTAAATTTATCTTATGACAATACGGTCAATCTCAACTATGCATGACCCCCATTACCAACCCTGGGGCGCCCCGCCCACATAGGCCACACCCACCCAAAATTGCCTTTTACTATAATTTCTTCATTTCTACACCGATTCACCTATAATTGATACTGAACTTCTTTTATGATAATACGGTCAATCTCAACTATACATGGCCCCATTACCGACCCTGGGGCGTCCCGCCCACATAGGCCACACCCACCCATAATTGCCTTTTACTATAACTTCTTCATTTCTACACCGATTCACTTCTAATTGATGCTGATCTTCTGTTTTGACAATACGGTCAATCTCAGATATGCATGGCCCCATTATCAACCCTGGGGCGCCCCTGGGTCAAACATGCAGCATGGGGATACGCATCGGCCTCTGCCGCGCCATTTCTAGTTTAAACGATAGTATAAATGTATTACTGAAATTGTTTATTAATTGAAATTATTCATAATGCGGTGCCAAGCGGTGTATATGAGGTGCAAAGCTTTAGTTTGACGGTGTGACATGCATTCATGTGATGCACGAGATTTATATGATTCGCGTGCATCACATGACTGTATTGTTTAGTACATGTATATATTCTGCGTTTTGTACATCATTGATTGCGCTTGTATTAAATTGGAATCACGGGATTACAAGATGTTAAATTAAAGGTGAACATTTTATTGGTGTTTCATATTATACAATGTAATATTATCCTGTGTGACAACGGGAAGCGCCGCCACAGCATAGAAGACAAAGTTCAGGTCAACAGCGCTGACTTATAGAATTCCTAATTCGTGAGTAAAAAGTACTGCTCGCAGATTTTTAGTATATTTTTATTTTCATCAATTATCTTATTGTTTATTTTGAATTGTATATGGTGTCACAGTCAAAAGTTTTGAAAAGGGAATTTCCATCATGAAATTATATTTTAAGTGTGATAGGTATTCGATATTGCCACAATATTTATTTAATATAATGATGATCGCAAAGTTTATTTATGGTTCTCATTATACCATGTTTATGATATTCGGAATGCTTTCTGAACGTCTAAAAAGAGACATGTTGTTGTTATTTTGTTTTTGTGTGTGTGTTTTGTGAAAATATTAATATTAAATCACAAGCATCACATGTTCACTTAGCAAATTCCAATTTTCAAATGAGTAAGCATACTGTATGCTAGTCGTTCCGTAAAACCGTTTTAAAAACGGAGGGGTGCTGGTAAATATTCAAAATATGCCGACTAGAAATTTCAAGACTGCAGTATAACTTTCACGTGGATTTGATGTAGATTTATTTTTGTGTGTGTTTATAATTGTACATGAAACGTAAATAACATTTGTGTTTTATTGAATAATTAACAAATGTGAAATTTTGAATTACACAATGTGCCGGATACCATATGCCATTTTCCATTCTTTCATCCCTTTATCGAAACTTATTTTAAAGCACACTATTGTGTTGTATTCCTATCAAAAATTACATTATGTATGATTAACACACAATCCGAAATACGTTTTGCATTCGTTCGATGCCTTGCGGCAGTTTATTTAACCGATGATATATTTATAGCAACACCGATGATGCTATTATCACAACTCAATATTTTTGTTATCAGTATCATCAGAAATGACCGAGTTGGTTCATAATACAATTGTCAGTGGTTCGATCCCAGCTTGGGTTAACTTTTTCGTTCTTTCTCTAATTTCATTATTGTTTTATACTGGAGCTCGTTAGTCCTGTTGTTTACATTTATCAATTTAAAGCATTTAATACAAAAATTCAAAACATGCCGAAATCTGTGAGCAAGTACATGTTATTTATTCATGATTAAGGTGGAGTTTAATACTGAATGGTCTTATGTTTTTGATTAAATGTCGTTTTTTATTAATGTCTTTTGGTAAGCTGTTGTGATCCCAGTTAATATTGTAAACAATTTCTAATGTTTATGCATATTTCTAACAATCTATGTACCGGTACTTGGGTTTTGCTTATTTGCTGTATTTTATGAAATTTGACCTAGACGGGAGGGATTGTTAAAACAAAAAATCTCTGTCAAAAGTGCGGTGACCCCCTTTTTTATTTGTGTTTAATGATGACAATACGTAGATGAACATGTTTGAGCAGTTTCGCAGAATTCTATTTGACAGAAAAAAAAAAATTCCATTTATGTGGTTACAATAGTAAAAAATGACGTTTTTTTGGGTGACATAAAAATTATAAAAAATGAATTTCTTAAAATTTAACATGTGTACTCCATTTTTTTTGTAGTGTGTGGTTTAATTAAATGTTATATAATGTATCTTAGCTTATATAATATTTACATGTTACCAATTTCTTAGGCTATAAATTATTTTTACGCAATTAGATATTTTTCATTTCTATTGGAAAAGTAAATGTTATATAATGGTGAATAAAATCAAAACAAGGCCGATGACCCCATATTTTTATTTCATTTTTCATATAGTATTTATATATATATATATATAACTTAAATATACATTTTAGACAAAATATATTTGAAGGAAAAAAATCAGCAAAACTGCAGCAACACCCCTTAAACAAATAACTAACTGTTAAAAAACACCACGTCCGACATGTCCTTAACATCCAGAGAATTTAGCTCCAACTATAATGTTTCGTCAGAGAAACTTATATACTATACGTCATCGTTAACGCAATCAGTTGATTGAAAAATAAAAGTACGGAAAGCCGGCACGACACTGTACAATGATACAGAGGACACTCTTCGGTGTAATATAAGAAATAGTAAACTCCAATTCGGTCCAAATGGCATTATAGTGACCAGCCAGGCAGCCAAAAACTGTTTATGTACCTCAGCCTACGGCTTCGGTCCATATACGGTTTGTGGCTGCCTGGTTGGTCACTATAATGCCATAGGGACCTAACTGGGGTTTACTATTTCTTAAATAGGCAGACAGACAGACAGGCAGACAGACAGACAGACAGACAGACAGACAGACAGACAGACAGACAGACAGACAGACAGACAGACAGACAGACAGACAGACAGACAGACAGACATTTTTGCGAATTTTCGAAGATCACCAGACTTGGGGAAATACGCATTTATAGTTCTATTATCTATAAACAAATAATTTAGTTCTAATTTATGGCTAAAGCAATTGTATTTCAGTACATGCCGTCGTGTTATCCATGAATGTCATGCAGAAGATTAACAATTTAACACCACGAAATAACTGTTTAAGTCAACATTGTTATTTATATAAATTATGAGTGTATATGAAGTGATAACACCAAAACTAAACAACGGTTGCGAAAGACACCTATAAAGTGAAAAATGCCCATAATAACACTTTCAACCGGTGTTTATTTTTGATGTTTTCACTTCATATACACTTATATTTGTTAATGCAGCATCAGCATACTAAAACAATATCCCAGAAAGAGAAAAATCATGCATTTGAATATCAACTGTACTTTGGTTTGACAACTTATCATGCATGTACGATGTGAATCCAAATTTAGTTTTAGTGCAAATACTTTCATACGACACAAATACACAATTTTGTTTTACGGATCATTCCGGCTTAGAGGACAGGACAGTCATGTAAAATATCAAATATAATATATATTTTATATAAACAACTGGTGGCAATATGAGTTGTAGATAATTGGTCAGTTACCACATTTAAACTAACTCTTTAGACCTGTTAATTCTTTTTAGCTCAATTCAACAGTGAAAAAATGCTAATAATATCACTAACTTCTTCATCTCTACACTGATTTACTTCCAATTGATCCTGAACATCTCTTATGGCAATACGGTCAATCTCAACCCTTGGGCGCCCCCTGGGGCGTCCCTGGGTCAAACATGCGGCGTGGGGATACGCGTCGGCCTCTGCTTCGCCATTTCTAGTTTCGTATTAATATTCGGAATGTATCTGGACTTTACTGGCTGAAAAATTTGTAAGCGGGATCATAAAATTACAACACCCGCTCAGAACATTTGAAGCGAGTAAGTCGAGAATTAAAGATAATATTAACGAGAAATAAACGCTAATCATTTTCTTACTGATATGGCTGGAAAGGGGCCTATTTTTAAAAATTAACACAGTCAAAAAGCGTATAAAACGGGGTTCAAAAGCCAGCGTAGGCACGGACGTCACCATCTTGATGGCCACGTGATTATCCCCTATGATACTTACATATATTCTTTATTTCCTCCGATATCGAAGATTCGAACAACATAGTTATACAATAATCACAAACTATATTTAAAGGGGCCTTTTCACAGATTTTGGCATATTTTTAAGTTTGTCATTAAATGCTTTATACTGATAAATGTAAACATTGGATCTTAAAAGCTCCAGTAAAAAAATAAGAATAAAATTTAAAAAAGGGAAAAAAGTAGCCGGTACCAGGGCTCGAACCAGTTGCCCCCGGAGTCCTGGAGTTAGTCTGAAGTAAAAATGCATTAGCCCTCTCTGCTTTTCCGCCGGATATACACAGCTTAAGTATTTTATACGTTATATAAGCAATCTTCGTAGTTTCGTTAATTCAAACGACAACAACAGAACTCTCCAAATTATTCAATCGTTTCGCGTTGCAACGCTTTTTAATTTTTAGGTTTTCAAATCGTCAAAAGATACATATAATGACTGTATTGGACTATGGTAAATGTTCAGTAATACTGTTTCCTCACAAATATCATAACTAAAAGGAAAATTTGCGAATCTGAATCAACTTTTTTCAATTTTGTCAATTTACCAAACCGTGAAAAGATCCCTTTAACATAGAAAGAGTGGCATGATTTACAAAATATGTAATAATTAATAAATATACAAACAGAAAGTCATGTTAGTTTCGTACCATTACAAAACTATAATAGTCGATTATAAGTGAATGCGTCATGATCAAGTTAAAACAAATCCGCATATGAGTTTGAGTAAAACGAAATTGCTAAAAAGGTCATCTTGAGTGACTGTTAATGCAAGACACACTAGATGTCTACTCATTGCCATTACTGGATTTTTCTTGTTTTTTACGTAAAACCTCACTACATAGACCTATTTATTTGGCTATATTTCGGAGAGAACGGATTTCGGATAAACTTTTATAACGCAATGTTTAAGTTATAATTTACAATCCCTTTGGTTTATCTTAGTGACACATGTGTGACAATTATTTCATGTGCCATGAGATATTTCCATATTGGGAGTGTAGAATTTTCTACTGTTCGATTTAGTTTGCATGATGCAAAGTAAACATTACATCATTTCTTGAAGACCTTAGTTTATGTTAGTACAAAATCTCCAACGTATTGTTAAGAATATAAGTGGACGGAGAAAACAACAAAATACACATGGAACTACCACCTAGCCAGCTTTTCTTGCATCATAAGTACTGTCCACTTTGTGCAAGCAACTGACTGCTTCCCCACTTGAATTTGAAGCGAAGAACGAAGGACTTTTGGAGCCAAGGATAAAAAATGACAGTCAAAGTTGGCTTGTTTGATGGTTTACCCAACGACACATAGGACTCAGGATCAGCTTATGGGACTCAATAAATAAATAAAAAAAGACCTTTAACATTTATTGCTCTGAAATGATATAATTTTACATTACATGATTCACATATAAACTGAAATGTAGTATCTATATATAATTGATTGTTTAAATAAATCACAAAGTCAACATTTTCTATGAATTGTAGACTTTATTTTCCCTTGGTGTAATTTCATGTAATTTAAAGGTGTCAATATGATACAACTTATTATTTTTAGAGTCTTGTTTTGCATATTAATTGCTTAAATGGCTATGTCTACCTGGAAACGATCAGAAAGAGATAGTGTTTAATCATTTTTTATGTATTGTCCTCGGTGGTAATGAAAAGGTCATAGACCGGACGGACTCGTATGACTTGAAGGAAAGAACAAACACAATATTGTTGATTGAAAACGGGCATTTATTATAAAATGCCATAAAAAAGATAAAAATAGAACAGATTCTTTCCAGAAAGGCATAATGGGTGGTAAAAACACGCCGATTGATTGAAAACGGGCATTTATTATAAAATGCCATAAAAAAGATAAAAATAGAACAGATTCTTTCCAGAAAGGCATAATGGGTGGTAAAAAATGCCATAAAAAAGATAAAAATAGAACAGATTCTTTCCAGAAAGGCATAATGGGTGGTAAAAACACGCCACGCGTATATACACATACAAAAACATGAATTTGAATGTGATGACGGCGGGAAAAACACGCCCAAAATAAGTATAAAAGAAAAATATATGATGCGTATAACAGTAAAATAAGAAACAAATGTGTTTTACACACAGGTAAAAACATACATAGTACGGGAGTCAAAACCTTATGGCGGAGAAGGGGTGGAGGTGGGTTGTTAATTTCGACCATATTGGATTCCTCGTTAGTCTAAAAGGATACAAAGGGCCACAATGGCCAACACTGAATTTGATTGGTCAAAAGAGCCCATGTGACCCCACCCTGAGGTTATACACAAGTAATTAAATATAAGGCTTGAACCAATATAATGTTCAACAATTAAGAAATCGTACAATGACATAAAATCTTTTATGTGTGCATAAAATATTATTTATGTATTGTCCTCGGTGGTAATGAAAAGGTCATAGACCGGACGGACTCGTATGACTTGAAGGAAAGAACAAACACAATATTGTTGATTGAAAACGGGCATTTATTATAAAATGCCATAAAAAAGATAAAAATAGAACAGATTCTTTCCAGAAAGGCATAATGGGTGGTAAAAACACGCCACAAAGGGGACCGGAACGGGAACCCCGCCGCCCATGAAGTACGGGAGAGGACCGCAATTCGAAAAGGGGGTAGTTGCCCCTGAATGAATATAAACGTAGCCTTACGATTAAGGTCAGATATGTGAAAATTAAGGACAAATAAGCATTATAAGCTAGGCTTAAATCATCCATCTGCTAATTAATAACAAATTATAAAACCTAGTGAAGTAAATTAATTGAAAACAATAGGATTGGTGTTCAACGATCACTAGAATAAGCATAACTTAATTATATGTGTATGCTCCATAAGAAAAACACTGCCAGAAAAAAGCAGTGTTAATAAGAACTGCTTAACCTTATTGTCAACAAAATTGACTTAGACCTATATGTAAATAATTGGAGCTGCGACCTTAACCAGTCAGACATAAAACAACCAATATTTGTATAAAGTAAAAGCGCTAGTAAAACTGGTGAAAGGCTACCTGCAGCCTTTAACTGTCAGGGAAACGTAACTTTTACAGCAAAACAACAAAAGTAAAGTAAGAAGATGCCCACTTAAAGGAGTAAGCAATCATGAAGAAAAAAAACAACATGTATCTGCGGCCTTAAACTGTCATACAACATAGGGGATATATCCAACAAATAATGGCTTTAATAAACAGCCTTGTTAAAAGGTGAAACGTTTGCTTGCAGCCTAAAACTGTCAGGTAAACATAAATTGTACGGCAAAGCAACACACCATAACATAAGACAACGTACCGGTAAAAGAGTAGGCAATCAATAATATAGTATAATCCCCGATCCGAGCACTAAACCGCCAGACAACATAGGAGATATAAGCAACAGATACTTGCCTTAAACAGCAGCCTTATTAATAAATGAAAAATTACCTGCAGCCTTTACATAAATTGTAAAGCAAAGCAACGAAAATAAATATAAAAAAGATGTAACGGTAAAAAGTAGGCAATAATATAGGAAAACAATGGATCTGTGGCCCTAAACCATCATGCATAGGAGATATATACAACAGATATGGCCCTAATTACAGGCCTTTGTTATAGGTGAAAAATTACCTGTATCGATAAGAAAGTAAACAATAATATGTTATACAATGGAGCTGCGGCCTTAAACCAACAAGATGACCAAACAGATGTATACAACAGATTTTGGAATTAAGACTAAGTACAGGTACCTGTTAAGAGGTGAAAATGAATGTGCAGCTTTAAACTATAAGATTAACCTTAAATGTTCAAGAACCTGACGAAGCAAAATATTAAAATGTAGTGGTTAAGTAGTATGATATCATGAACCCAGTGTAAAACAATGTAGGGGCTGCCCTTAACCATCAGACAACATATGAAAAGTATTTAACACATATTGGCTTGAATAAAGGGTATTGGTAAAATTTTAAATACAATCTGCACCCTTTACCTATCAGGTAAACATAGATTGTACAGCAGAACAACAAAAGTAAAAATATGTATCCATACAGGAGTAAGCAATCATATAGTAAAACAATGGAACTGCATTCTTAAACTATCAGACAATGAGATAAAAAAGACAAACATTGCCTTGATAACAGACCTTGGTAATAGGTAAAAGGTTACCTGCGGGGTTAAACTGTTGGTTAAACATAAACAGTCAAGCAACACAACAAAAGCAAATTAATAATTGTAACACATAAACAGGGAAAGCAATAATGTACTGTGTAGTACAACTATGGAGCTGTGGTTTGGAACCGACAGACAACCAGCATTGGCATGAAGTACATGTACCAGTAAATGAGTAAAAGACCATTAGAACAATAAACTGTCAGTTAACATATATACATAATATGAAAAACCTTGACAAAAGTAAGATTCGGAATGTACTTGAAAAAGAGCGACCAATCAAAATTTAATAAACAATTGGGCTGCAGATGTAAACTGGCAGACAGTTAAAGAGACATATACAACAAATACCAATAATCCAGAGGAATATCTGTGGGAATAACCATATGGAACAGCTCGGGTAACAAGCCCGTGATTTAAAACGTGAAAGAACTGGGCTAACGATTATCGCTTATGAGTAAGCAAAGTAAAAAGGGTAATGGATTATGATGGAAAATATATATGTAATGGCTTTCGAGGACAAAACCTAGGAAACGTATTGATCTTATTTGGTGTGACTTAGTGGAGCATGATTATTTACATAGGGATGTGGCAGATCCCTGTGGGGCGACATTCCCTTTAACTCAGAGATATGAAAAACTAATATGCCCAACAGTAGCTTCAAAATCTTAGACCCAGAAGCATCTTTTGGGAGATGAAGATTATCGGGCAGAAGGCAATTTTATTCGTATAATACGCCAACACACAGGTTTATAATGGGAAAGATGTGTTGACACTAGAACTGTTAGAATAACTACCCGTTAAGATTGGCATATACGGTAAAATTGGCACATACCAATAAGAAAAACAGGGAAAATAAGTTAAAAACTTTGGTCATAAGAAATAGAAATAAGTTTAGGTAGAGGGGTAGTGTAAACCCCAACGATGCCTGACTGGGCAGAAATTAAAAGATAAATATATGCATGGCATGTCCAGATATCTGAATCGGCAGAACATGTAAGTACATTCATGACCTGATCTGGTACCCAACTTAGGTAAAATAGCTCCTTCGAAGACAACTATAGTATCAATATCAGCCTAGACTGAATAACTTAAATCCTGCAGAATATTGAAAAATATAAGCATGGACTGAACTGAATAACTAAAATCATGCATAAATTTAGTTCCTTTGTAGAGAACTATAACCTCAATATCGTCCTGAACGGAATAACTAAAATCAGGAAGAATACTGAAAAATATAAGCAAGGGTTGCATAAAACATAGTTCCTTCGTAGAGAACTATAACCTCAATATCATCCTGAACGGAATAACTAAAATCAGGAAGAATACTGAAAAATATAAGCAAGGGTTGCATAAAACATAGTTCCTTCGTAGAGAACCATAACATCAATATCAGCCTGAATGGAATACTGAAAATCAGTTTGAATATAGAAAAATATATGCACAGCCTGAATAAATATAGTTCCTTCGTAGAGAACTAAAATCTCAATATCGGCCTGAACGGTCCAACTAAAATCAGGCTGAATATTGTAAAATATAATAAGCAAAGCCTGCATAAACATAGTTCCTTCGTAGAGAACTAAGATATCAATATCGGCCTGAACAGTCCAACTAAAATCAGGCTGAATATTGGAAAATAATAATAAGCAAGGCCTGCATAAACATAGTTCTGCGTAGAGAACTAAAATATCAATATCGGCCTGAACGGTCCAACTAAACTCAGGCTGAATATTGGAAAATAATAATAAGCAAGGCCTGCATAAAAATAGTTCTGCGTAGAGAACTATAACATCCATATCAGCCTGAACGGTATAACTAAAATCAGGCTGAATAATGGAAAATATAAAAGCAAGGCCTGCATAAACATAGTTCTGCGTAGAGAACTATAATATTGTTCTGCGTAGAGAACTATAATAACAATATCAGCCTGAACGGTATAAGCAAAATCAGGCCAAATATTGAAAAATAAATAAGCAAGGCCTGCATAAACATAGTTCTGCGTAGAGAACTATAATAACAATATCAGCCTGAACGGTATAAGCAAAATCAGGCCAAATATTGAAAAATGAATAAGCAAGGCCTTCATAAACATAGTTCCTGCGTAGAGAACTATAACAACAATATCAGCCTGAACGGTATAAGCAAAATCAGGCCGAATATTGAAAAATATAATCAAGGCCTGCATAAAAATAGTTCCTTCGTAGAGAACTATAACATCAATATCAGTCTAAACTGAAAAAATTTTAATCAGGCATATACATACTTACTTCGGAGAGAACTAAACCATTAGTATCAGCCTGAGCTGATAACTATAATCGGACATAACATTGAAAATGTATAAGTATGACATATAAAACTAAAAAACTGAAGATCACTAGATAAAACACAATGTTCTGAAGAGTGAAGTCTTCCTGTTTCTAGCCGTAATTGTTCGTTCTGGTCCTTCGTGGTTTAATGTAGTGTTCGATAGGAAGGGCTGAAAACGTGCCTTATCGTCCCATTGTAGTACTTGTACAGGAAGTGCCAGCCAGCGGACAGGTCCTCTGTATTGGGGTGTTGAGAGGTAGGCAGGTTAATGTAGTGTTCAAAGGAAGGGCTGGGAACGTGCCTTATCGCCCCTTTGTAGTACTTGTACAGGAAGTGCCAGCCAGCGGACAGGTCCTTTGTATTGCGGTGTTGAGAGGTAGGCATGGCCTGAAATGATAACTAACAGCGTGCATATATTATAAAACCAGCAGCATACAGAACAGATGATTAAAATGATTTAAACTTGGTATAATCTTGAAAATATAATGACAGATAACAAAAATTACATTAATATTGCTAAAGAGATTATAAATAATTGTCTCCAAAATCCTATTGTAAAATATACTGTGAGTCGAAAACATAATCAAATGTTAAGAAGAGCCGCTTTTTTATAACTCATACAGTATATAACCCACGAGTTCAAGATTGTGAATATGATTCACATTGTTCATGACTTAAGTACATAAAGACACATACTGGTAAATGATAGTATATTAAATAGCGAGCATGGCTTTTAGTGACAATAACACTAGAGTGTGTTTTAGATAGATACAAATACATATGTCTTGCTTATAATGAGCACAAATGTTATACGTACACAAATACTTGAAACCTGAAACTTGCTTATTTGATGAAACACCTATGTATATAATTATATAAATCAAAATGTGTTTACAAAACATATACCTGTACATAAAATTGATATAAAAAAATTAAAATTGATAGATATTACACTTATGAAGCATTAATGAAAGTATAATAATGGAAAATAGTTTGATAAATAAAAATGTAGAAAGAAACTTCAGCAAGTTTTTGGCATCATAAAGACACGCTTTTTCATTAACTGAAGGATACGTGAAAGGATATTTCTGTTCTCTGGCTCGGGCTGGGGGATTCTGCAGCTACCGGTCACCTTTACGGACACTTCTTGGGTATAACCTTATGTGAACTATTGTGACTACAAGTCACAAATAGACTGACCAGATGTGACTACAAGACAAAACTTGAAGGTGAAAATTACATTGTGACTATAAGACACACCACACCACATACAAATAAGATATATATATATATATATATATATATATATATATGAATTTTTAAGAATATTAAAATTACTTATAGTTTTTAGTAGTTACAGACTTAACAAGGATATGTTAATGAAAATATAACGACCAAATAATTGCCATAAAGAAAACATGAACAACAATAGCACAACAAAACACATCACAAGAATTTTAAAATACACAAGTTGACCATATAAATGAGGTATGGTAATATAGACTAAAATGAAAGGGTGTTTCATTGTTTATTTCATAAAAACGTGAAGACATCTGTTAATGTGACAGTGGGAAACCCAGCTAAACTGACAATACAAATGTGTCGTAAATATTCATAAAGTATAAGCCCAGGCTGAACTTTAAATTAAATAAGACAATAATAAATATACAAGATATATAGAGCTGACCCGAATTGATCATCATTCTTAAAAAGGCAGAAAAAATAATAATTTAAACAGCCAGAACTTAAAGTCAGGCACAAATGTTAACACGATATTTGAATACTTATCTGAACTGAATCAGTATGACTGATACAGGGCAGCGACAACTGTGTAGCTGATCAGCATAAAAAAAGTGACTGGCGATATGCGCTAATTACGCTGTGGGCGCCGCCATCTTGGAAACCTTTCACGGTAGACTGCGTATACGTCGCAAAGTTTTCTGCACACGGCACTGATAGTGATAAGCATGTGTACTCGTTCAACTGCCCTTTAAACTTAGTATCACACGGGATAACACCATTGGTGTAAGTCTTCGTACAACGAGAGATAATCCTTCACATAAACGGAATGAAACGGCATCATATCCTATTAAAATTAATCCTTGGAAGTATCGCCTAAGAGCGTAATTGTTAATTTCGACCATATTGGATTCCTCGTTAGTCTAAAAGGATACAAAGGGCCACAATGGCCAACACTGAATTTGATTGGTCAAAAGAGCCCATGTGACCCCACCCTGAGGTTATACACAAGTAATTAAATATAAGGCTTGAACCAATATAATGTTCAACAATTAAGAAATCGTACAATGACATAAAATCTTTTATGTGTGCATAAAATATTATTTATAGCACGTAATTTAAGAACAAAAAGGTACATATTTCCCGGTATATCATAATGAAACAAAAACTTAAAAGATGCTGGGGACTGTTTCAACAAAGGTCGAACGACAATTCAAATATACAATTAAAACTGGACAATTGAACATATAAAAGCTGTTAAACAACATGCACTCAACATTTGGACCATGCGAAAGAACATTATGACATGTATCAATTAACCGAAATTAGCAATACTATGATTTTGTGTTTAGTAATAATGTTTATTTAAAAAATGCATCATATTCTAAATCTGTAACATGATGTTTGATGAAACGGCCCCCAGGACCGGTAAGTCAAAGTCAATATTTTAGGATACAAATATTTAATTCACAATATAAAATAACAGCATCTTTCACAAATAATCGTTATTAAGAATTTGTCTGTGTTTTTTTATAGAAACTATCCTATTGGGAACACTTCAGCGTATCCAGTCAGTAGAAAACTGCAGTAAATTGTTCAAACAACTCTTAGATTTCCAAACTGCCATTCCAGTTCGAGATCAGAATTACAAACGCTGCAATAGGCAAGTGGTTTAACCGTTGTGTGGAATCCGAAGAAAGAATTTATTATTACACGTTTGCACATTCAATTGTTTAAACAATATTTTTTCATGTCTTTCCTCATTGCTGTTGACACCAAGTCTCCTTGGTTGAAGTACAGGATGGCCTGTGCTTATGTGCCCGTTCTTCAAGCTCGTCCAATTTGTCGGACATATGCTGAAAAAATAAGACAATATGTAAACTAACTGATTAAGCACATATCATACTTTCAACAATTTTTGGTAATGTAATGTTAAAAGTAAATTTGAAGAAATTGATTTGTTTTCTCTGGTCATTCATTTAACATGCTCAAATCATTTTAAATCATATTTCTGATCAAATATTGTTATGATTTTAAATTAAGTTAAGATCAGTGTTGCCGTTTTTGTGATTAGATCCATTGCAAGGTGTCCTGTTATGCATGTTTTAATAACCTGAGAAAATCAACATAAATGTTCATGGATTAATAATAGTATTTACCCTTTTTTGGTAAGATATAATTGAATCCGACAGTAATGATAATGATGTATATATATATACTATTGTTGACTAAAAATATCCATATATACATTACGTTCATTGAACAGATATTGTTGTTGTGCAATTGTGTACACATTAACTATCCGAAAGACGCTTTGTCCGAATTTTGGCAAACATGACAATATCATTTTTTAAATAAATCATAAGTGATTCGAAAAAAAAACATTAGACGGATCGATACCTATAACTAAACCTTAACAAAAGCTTGAATGATTTTCACTTACTCAAAACTTTAATATTTTTACGATAATTAATACATACGTAGTGCGCCGCCATTTTCAACGGTTGCCTGAAGTACTAAAGTATTAGTACGACGGGAACCAGAATACATGCCTCCAGGGCAACTGTTTGCAGACTGTCAATACTGCGTGCCCTTGTGTATACTACCTAATTATAATCGTGCAATAAACAACGCTTTGCGTATTTGCAACGCCCTTCATCTGATCAATATGTTGTTCAAGTTTTTTTAATTAATTAAATATCTAATTCAAACTTTAAATCGGGACTGCGCGATTTTTAAACATGTATGTGTTAAATTGTAATATATTGATAAAAATATATTACAATAACACAAAATAGGCAAGAAAAGTATACATAGAAGACGAATTTAATACAATGCAGACATATTAGCGCCCCGAGCCGATTGTGACGAAGAAATTTCGTACATATCTTCCTACAATAACCGAAGCATTCGTCTTTTTATTAGGATCGGAGTTAGTGTTCGTGTGCCGTATGAATAGATATCGTTGCAGAAAATTAAAATGAACCGTAAAACTAAATTTAGATTCACATCGTACATGCATGATAGTCATGCTGGCGAATTCGACTGTACAGACATTTTCGATTTCAGAATTAAATATCTGGCTTATTTCGCATTTTTTGACACATATTCTTCGTAATTTTTATTTTAATTTATAGTGAAATATATGTTTAATAAGTTTTTTGACACATTTTGTATAAATTCATTAATATTTGACAAATCTTGCAGTCCCGCTTTAAATTAAGTTTCAATCAAAGTAGCAAAAATGACGCTTTTCAGTACAGACCTTACTAACTCTAAGTTTTCAGACACTTAAATAATTAATTAATTTCGTTTCCAAATATTTAGAAAAAAATATATTCCGAAAAAGACTGTTGTCTGAAAGTTTAAAGAAATCAAAGCGTCAAAGGCACTACATTTTGAACGTATTTAATATTACTTACATTCACAGGACATGAAGTTCGATTTTTTCATTTATGCCAATCGAACGGCCACGAACAATGCAAACGCCTATGTAATTTACTTTAAATTGGCTACAGTGGTGAGATTTTGAACAAAAATCATGATGGCGGAAAATGAAATCGATTTCTCTTTACTTTTCAAAGGATTCACACAAACTTCACTTATGATTTCAAAGATGTAAAAAGTACTTCAACGTTTATCTTAGTTGGTCTGAGATTTTAATAAAGATTGAACCGCAACATAATTTTTATAATACATGTATTGGTATCAACGAACATTGTATTGAATTCTCAATCAAACCACATTAACAAATCGCCTGAAATTAAATGCATGATTTAATTAATTTCCATTTTATTTGTATTCATTTAAATGTACTGACATTTACGTGTAATTTCTCTACTCTTACAACCGTCACCGATATGTCTATGAACGTACCATTTACTGCCATGTTTAAGTCATAAATTAACGTAATTTTTTCTATAGTTTCAATGGACCAATCATTTCTCAGCGTGTTCATTTATTCCGATTAAAATTTGTTATCATAAAATACTACATGCACGTATATTCTAAGTTTCATCACCTGGTCTGTTGCAACACGAACGCTTTCCATGCGTGGAACTTGACAGACAACAGCTACAATTTCGCACTCTTATAAAACACGTTTATTAGATGCTTACGAAGGCACTTTAATCAGTAAATATTAACACACGGCTATAGAAAAGCGAAATAAACATGTACTGCACTTACATTGCTACCGCGTAGATTCTCTAAAGGTTGTTGCTTTCACAACTTACTCGCGATAATGATTCAATTGCTCACAATTTGCTTTTAACTTTCAGTAACTATTGTGTTAATGGTGTGAGGATGATGCCCGACAATTTCTTTAAAGCAATGTATTAATTGCCGTTTTATATTACGTAAACGGCATAAATTTAATTAGTTTTTAAGCAATCTGCGTTAAACGTTTGCTTCATAGACCGGCGTTAATACAAAATTAAAGTCGCCAGTCAACCCCGCACTCATAAGCATTCTTGGAACCGATTTGGCGGCGAAAAATACAGTTTGGCGACTAGAAAGAAACCTGAGAAGTTCTTGTGACGCATCTGTGTCCTCAAGCATGACTCTGTAATATGGCTTGAATATTTGATAAGTTCGTCTTAAAAGTGGATCATGTATTACCCCATGGGGCGTTTATTGCAATTACGCGGTGAAAAAGGTTCATAGTGCTCATTTAAATAGCGTGTGTAATGCAGAAGTGTATTAATAGGTCATCACCAAGTCTTCACGACTACATTATTTGAAGACTTGCTCCTGTATCCTTTCATGATTTTTTTTTATTCGGGGCCAAAGAAGGTCAAATTTATCTCGGCTCTCCGGGTATTCGCCAACGAAATAATTTTGATCCAGATAGACCAGTGCACGGCGGCAATAATACCTTCAAGTGCACTGGTAGACACTTAAAAGTCAATTTATGTCAGGTTTCCCTTAAAAGGACAAGGTAACTCCGCCAAGGTAGTGCTGACAATTTAAAAAAAACACATCTTTTTCCCGCTCCTCGCGCTCTGCGTCGCTTTTATGGCCTCTCTAGACGCAACAAGCTTTCGACCAATTATCTTCATCTGCCCAAGGTCCGCCCGTCCGAACTCTACGCTACCGTCTCCGGTGCTCCCGTCCCTCTTCCGGCGATGTAGTTAAACTACTTTCCACCTACGGACAATTACCATTCCGCTTGGCGATCCTTCCAAGTTCTAGGAGTCAGCGAACTCAACGGTAGAGAACGTTCGGGCCGAGGGATGACGGTACATGCTTGATTAACAGAGCCGCCCGCAGAAGTCCCCCTTATCCGACCCTCCTCAAAAGATGAAACCACTATCCACATACGGACAATAACCATTCCGCTTAGCGATTCTTCAAGAAAATCGTCTGCCTGTAACCCTCGCCCCGGTCGCGACATTCACGGATCAGCTGCTGTCGGAGCTCATTCAAACTAGGGAATACTATACAATTTGTAGAGTAGCATTGTGTTATTTGACCATCGACCTTTTCTTTCACATTTTAAACTTAAATCGCAAGCTGACAGATTCAATCGCCTTTGACGATTTTGTCGATGGGAAACGCTAAAATATAATATCAGACTTAGAATTAAAGTTATAAAAATATTATTTAAATAATTTATTTCAACTAAAGGTTTAAACTGTCGTTGTTGTTTTATTTAACTTGTTAGTCTCATATTCACCGCATGAAATGTGTGCTAGTAATTGCACGTGAATTCAAACCACACGTAAATGTTCGTAAATAAAATTAGACTACGGGAAATCGCATTAGTTGTGTCCTCACTTTGCCTATGATGAGTATATTATCCCACTATCAAAATATATGGACACGTAGTTTTCTTTCGACACATTCAACTAATCTTTTAGAGCCGCGTTATGCGAAAATGGGTCTTATGGCGAGTTGGCTATCGTAGCTAAAGCACTATCTGAGCAGTTGTGCAGTCTGGTCAGATGCTGCGCTGTCCGCTTTAAATCAGGCAAGGTATCGTGGTCTCATTAGGTATCTCCTGACCTACTGCGAGATACGCAATCTAGACCACAGTTACGCAATCCGGAGATGCCAAAAGACCCATTTTCGCCTTACGCGGGTCTATATAACTATATTTGTTTCATATTTGGAACATCTTAGCAAAATACTTTTCGTCGATAGAAAATTGAAGTAAAACTGTTCTTTGTAGCAAACTGGCAAATTTCGGTAGCCTTTTTTTCTTTCAGGAACGCTTTCCATACCGACTGAACGACTGCGGCAAACATTTGTGGTTAGATATTTAATAGATAATGAAACTTATCATGGTACTATATTATTTCGGTAGTTTTTGTGTTCTCATCTTGAAAGCAAAAAAAACTGTGCTATCAACATTTATCGATAGTCCGTTATGTCTTCCCCGGACATTTAGTGACCGAGTATCGAGTCATAACACGAAGTCTTATTTAACGTATATCACACACAATACTATCGAACATGATCAAAACAAACACTTTTGTTGTTTTCGGTAGAGTTTTAACGAATATGAATAAATTATTTCCAATTGTCACGAATTTTCCAAGTGAACTGCGTTTGACTTATATTTATGAAACAAAAATGAAATGGAATTCCTTTATTATTTTTTTGTTACTTCACACATTAAATAATGATTTTATTGAAATCGTATTGGATTTTTTCATTTTTCTGTAGTTGATCTGACAACAAATCGGCTGTTATTCAGGTTGGTTACTAATAGCCTCATCTGCGAAAGTGTATGTGTGTTTTCAGAGTTCATTTAGAGTCTTGCTGCGTCTTCGCGAATGCAACTATTGGCTTACCTGCCCCTATGATCTTTAAGAAGAGTTATGTTACGCTATTATAACGTAACAAACAGTGGACTATTTTCATAAGTAAAAAATGTTATGTAAAATATATACTCTTCCGCGACGCGAATATTTTCACCACGTGACCAGCATAATTCACTACTTTTCATTACGTAACTATTTTTTCCCGTAAGGATTGCCTCTAATCCTCGATTAATGAGTGATTTGGTGAATGGTAGTGGTCTGCACACCGATTGTCAAAACATCACTATAATCCTTAGTTTTTAGTGCGAACAACTAAAAAAACAACTGATGTTAAAAAAATAAGATACACTCTTACCATGTAAGAGTAACGATCGGATACGGATAATGAATGTAAAAAGCGTCATTTATCTCATCGAATAAAAGCACGTGTTGGTAAAATAGCAAGCCGTACATTTTAATAACTCTTCAATATTTTTCACTTTAAGCTTTTGGGTGAAACCGATGTTTATTACCGGCATAAATAATTATTCACATAATACAACTAATGCAATGGTCATTCATCTTAAGGCATTCGTCTGCCAGGCCTTTATCCGATTTAATCCGATTGTTTTAAACCCATGGCTGATGTGTAACCAAGTAAGCGCAACAGGGCAGAATTCTGGTTAAACAAGACTATTGCCAAGCCATATATGTCCCCTACCGGCTCCACCATTGTCAGAAATTCCACCATTGTCAGATTTATATACCAGAATTTTTGACGTAGGAAATTAAATGAAATGCCGTGCATGATGTCCATATTTCCATCTTTCCATGTTGCAAGTTTCATGAAAAAATATTAAGAGCTTTTAAAGTTATCGCAGGATGCAGAATACCACCATTTTCAACAGTATTTCTAGTTTATTGTTGCCATAGCAACCAATTTTTTTGACGTATAAACAAAATAAAATGACGTGCATAATGTCCATATTGCCATCTTTCCAAGTTTCATGAAAAAATATTAAGAACTTTTAAAGTTATCGCAGGATCCAGAAAAGTGTTACAGACAGACAGACAGACAAACAGAGCGAAAACCATACGTCCCCTCCGGTCAAACGGTGGGGGACTAAAAAGCATTTCAAAATAAAATATCCTAAAATGTATTGTCATTAATTTTAAACAAAAACCCGTATGTCCGAAAATGTACAGTCACGAAAAATAATTATTTTGTCTACAAATGGTGGGTAAATAAATGTAGTGTCCGAAAACGTGTAGTAATTACGGTATTTTATAGTCTTAAACGACCAGAGAAAGTAATTTTTTGAGTTTGTTTTCGTGAGTGTTCGTAAATAACTGAAATAACTACTTCAATCACTATACTGGTGTGTGGCTTTTATATTGCGTACATTAAAATATATAGAAATTACCCCTTTCTTTCTACACCGTATAGGGGCTGGACTGTCTTATTATTATAAGACCGAAATAAAATAAGTATGTAGAGGAGAAGTTATTGAAACAGTTCCTTTTGTGCACATTTTGAATTCAAATAATAATAATTAACAGAAATAATAATATTGCATTAAATAATTCAAAATTGTTTTATGCAATTCAATGGTCCTTAATTATTCGCAGAAATGTTAATGGTTTACTTCATCGTTTCTACTATTATATTCAGTGCTAAAATTATCATTGACATGTATCGAAAGTGATATTCGGACCTACATTTTAGTATGATACTTTAACAAATGCATAACTAACTGTTTGAGCGCTATAATAACACCTTATGTCAAATAAGACCGTATCAGAAACAATACTGGCGAATATAGAAATGTGAAATTCGTTGTAAATAAATGGTAATACGTATCGCCGATGGCGTACTTTAAAGAAAACTTCGTGAACAGTCTGTTCGCAAGGTGATCTTAATAACTGTTCATATTATCGTCGATACGGATCGAAACAGACCTTGGGGATATAGTGGCAGTTTGGTATCTGAAGCTTTCATCGGTTGTTTAGACTAATGCGAAACGGCCATGCACCATGTGAATTGTACCGTATTGTAATTAAATACATTTGGTGTGGTCAATAAGTGCTCAACAAAAAGTGTATATGTAATAATAATTATTTTCTCCTCAACTTACATCAATTTGTGAAATAAGTCAAAAATATAAATCTGCAGGCTGGATTTTTACGCGTGACAATTAGAAAGGACGAAACCGACATTTTAATTACAATTTTGTTTTCAAAATACATAATGCGGTTGTGTGGGTATACGTTTTACCCCTTGGTATTCTGGTTTCTTGATAGTCTTTGCGCTCAGAGCAATACTATTACACACAGGGAATATGCTTTGCACCAGCGACTGTTCCAGCAATACAATTCGAACATAATGCCACGTAATGTGACCTCGTTGGACCCGTTTCAGGTCGGCATAGAGCTCTACCTGATGTCGATCGATGAAATTAATGAGCTGCGACAAACTATATCCATAATGGCATTTTTAGAAGTAACCTGGAAGGACCGTTTCCTAGTATGGGAACCATTTGAGTATTCTAATATAACCTCAATAAATGTAAAGGTCAAGGATATTTGGACCCCGGATATAGTTCTTGAGAGCACACTGGACAAACAGACTGCTTTGATCGAAACATGTGGGAATGCGATTATTTCATCTGATGGGAGTGTCATCGTGTGGCCGTATGGAAGGTACACTGTTGCTTGTAAAATATTTGTTGGACAATACCCGTTCGACGAGCAGACGTGTTTATTTGATTTTCTGTCATGGACTTACCCGAGTTCAAAACTTGTTTTAAGAAGTACGTCAACGGAAATAACAAAGGAGCACTATCAAGAAAACGGCGAATGGACGCTTACACGCGGAAAAGTGGTCATCGAAAGGAGGCCATATGGCGATTACGCATGGGATCACGTCACCTTTACGTTCGAGCTACAGCGCAAAACACTGTTCGTCGTAATGAACATAATGCTTCCGATTATATGTACAGCGTTCCTGAATACGTTTTGTTTCATATTGCCGTCGGATAGCGGTGAACGGATAACGTTATGTATTTCGCTATTCCTCACACTCGCCGTGTTCATGACCATTGTCAACGGGGCCCTCCCAGAATCATCGGACGAGGTGTCGAAATTCGGCCTCTACCTTGGTCTTCAACTTATCGGGAGTGGCCTGTCGATTATCGCTACTGTTTTGTCGCTGTATTGCTTTCATGAAAGCGACCATAGACCTGTACGTGTATGCATTCAGTTGTTTGTAAAGTCAATGTGCATTCAGAAAGGTTATCAAATGCATCAGCAGCATGCCAATATTGAAGTAAATGCAAATACATTTGGCAGCGAAATAATGGATACGATTGATGAACGCAGAAAAATAAATAAATGTCTTTCCAATAAAAGTAAAGCAATTCATCACGTACCACAGATAACCTGGAAAATGGTTTCCTGTGCGTTAGACCGATTTTGTTTCATAGCCACAATAGTTTGGCAAATAGTTCTACTAAGCGTTCTGCTCGCCGTTTTGATTTCATAAAAACGTAGTGGAAGAAATTTTAGCGGCAAATTTATCAATTTTTCGTGGATTCTTACCGACAAAGAATATACATAAAACACATAAAAAGACGTTCTTTGAACATTCACTACGCTCTTTTGTTTTTGTTACGTTGGTGTGTTATTTAATATTAATGACAACGAGCCATTGGTGACAATTTGTTTAGAACTGATGACATATTTTGGTACAAAGATAAAAACACGGCGATCATTAATTAACTAGTGGGATGTTGTTGTGAGCCTATTTGCGAGTTTGGATTTTGAACGGATTTTAATATACTCTTAATGTTACAAAAAGTAAACGCAGACGTCTAGAGAGTAAGTCTAAGTATTCTTCATATCCGAAGAGGTTTACATAGTTTTTACGTATTTTATACAGCACTGTTATTCATTTAACCACACCACTCATGTTTAAAATTGTCAACAAGTCTACATTTGAACTCTCTAACAAAACAATTTACTTGCAAAAAGTTTGGTTTTTCAAAAACATAAACGCATCCATAATAATTATTTAAAAAACAACTCACTTAAGCAACCCTTCTATAGTTATTAAACTCATTAACATCACCTTTTGTATGCAAAGGGTTCATAATCCCTTCTGTTCAGTTATTGTCATAATAACTGTATACAAAAATACAGTTGAACATGTCGCAAAGGGGTTGAATCCAGCCCCCCCCCGCCCCCCCCCCCCCTCGCCACCAATCCCCAGTCATTGAAAAGACACTCAAGTATCAAATGGCAAAAGGCAATAAAAAATGGAATTTCTTTGTTATAGGTGCCAGAATTTCCACAGTGGTTCAATATTGTGTATGCCTGTGAGCCTGAAACGGTGTACAGTTACCATCGCCTTGATTCTGATCTTGACAAGACGGACATTCAAATACTCATTTAATAACGGTATCCGTCAAATGACTTATTTGTAGTAGAAATTGTTTTTCGTCTAACCATAAAAATATTTTGATATGTGTTTTTTTTCTTGTTTAGCCCCTCTACATTAAGTGTAAATATGTTAATACTCATAAAGAATGGGGTTATGATGAATGATGTGTTAAGTGCTTGTCCATTTACATACTATCTACAAAATATTAATAGACATATTTATACTGTTAAATATGGATATGGGCTAAACTGTAAAATCGATTGTGAAAAATTCATCTTATTTTGCTTTATCAAATAATTGTTGTGTTAATGACGATACTAAAAACATGTTGTACCTGCACGTTTGTTTATAATAAAACTGAGCTGAGATGTTTTACAACCTAAAGAAGTCATCGAAGCTAATAATATCATGTTTAGTTCTTCCACATATACTTAAGATAAACAAAGTATTGTTCAAATAAACATTTAAGTATACATTAGTTTAGTACGATTGTTGTCAAAGTATGCCTTCCCTTTAAGTATGTGCTTAAATCTATACGAGAATGTGACAGTCTTTAAAGGATCGGTCAATAGTTTTTTGAAAAAAAAAGTTGGTTCATATAAGGAAAAGAGTAAGACACTGCTTTCTGATGAGTGGCCTTCGAAAGGCAAAATTATAGGTTAGGCATCAGAGGTGTATTACATTTTAAATAACATAACTTGCAATAATGTAAAAAAAATGTGCGATAACAAAATGTATTCTATGCTTTCCCTATTAGTTTACACTCGGTTAATATTAAGTATTGTTCAATCATATATGTTATATGTAATGTAAACAGGATGTATAAATGCTGGCTCAAAATATATATAAGGAAATAACACACGCTATTAATTATTATACCACTTAAACCCTTAAATGATATTGATCGTTCATACATTATAGCAATACTATTGTTTTCATTCACATTTCTGATCTACAAATTTGTAAAGGTAGAGTAAGTGCATTTATGTTTTTGTATATTTCAAATAAACATTCTTGAACAATATTGATTGTAAGTATATTGTTACAATTCTTTAATTTACATTTACAAATATTGATTGGCGATATATTATTACAATAAATATATTTACATTTAAACTCCAACTAAACATATTTGTTATTATGTATCTTGACTAGTCATTTTTGATTTTTGATTAAATTTGATATTGCTGCGCATACTACATTGTTCCATTCATTTTTGTTTCTTTTGTTTTATCTTGGATTTTATTTGTTTTTAAAGCCGTTCATGTTCGTTCTTTTGCTCATAAAGGGATTTGCCTAAGTTTTCAGTTTATTTTGCTAATTTGCCGCTCTCTAGCTCCTTTTCGAACAACTCGCTTTCCACCTTTTGAATTCTGAGATTTGAACCTAGCATTTCTTCTTTTAATTGTAGAACCACATCTTTGATTAGTTCTTTGAGATCACTGCTGTCTTTTGAATATTGCTTAATATCGGTTTATGCTTTGAAGTTCGGATGCGATATGGATCTCTTATTCATCTTGCGAATGATCTTGTGCGTCACGCTCTTAATTATCCCCCGCCATAGGCGGAGGCATATTGTTTTGGCGTTGTCCGTCCATCCGTCCGTCCTTCCGTCTTTCCGTCCGTCCGCCGTCCGTCACTTTTGTGTCCGGAGCCATATCTTTGAAGTGCTTTGGCGGATTTCATTGAAACTTGGTATGAGTATATATATGGATAAGATGATGATGCACGCCAAATGACATTGTACACCATCAGTTAATAACGGAGTTATGGCCCTTTTTATCTTGAAAAAATGCTTTGTTTGAGTGTCAAATATAACACTTTTGTGTCCAGAAGCATATTGGCGGGGGATATCAATTCAACGAATTTGCTTTTTTTTTTCTTTTTTTTGTTTGATGATTTTCTGCTCAGATACGCTTGTCAGCATCACTGATGCTACTGCTCACGCTACGCGTGCGTTTGTCACCGGACTTTATCGTGCTGTTTTCTTTATCATTCATGTTAGTTTTGTTGCGTTCCGAGCAATAGTTAAAATAACTTGGTAGGGTGTAACCTTCAATGAATCGACAGACGACGTGTCCGTGTTTACAAAATTTATTCATGTAACGTATGAACACCAATAACTATGGAACGATATGTTTAGTCAAATTGTCATTCAACAATGTGTAAAATAGCTTCCGTTCACAAGCATTAACATTTAAGTGTGCAGTGTCTAGACTATACATTTAATTCAGTAAGAAAAATCTTCAATGTTTCCATTGCGTAGATCGACTTAGAATAAAAACACTGCGAGCCCAACATAGACTTCAATGTGACGCTATAATGCATAATAATTGTCTTATTCTTTATATTAGCTTTTACATAACACATAGTACTTTAAAATATTAAATATTATCTCATGATTAATGTTATTTCATTTACTTCAACAAAGTGAAGGAGTTGATTTAAGATGTTACGTTGCAAACTAAAACTGACTGAAAAATTAGTCCCTTATATATCAAGAACTCTAGGTCGACCCAAAACATGGTAATCGACGAGAAACATGGTTGTGCAAAAGCTACCGACCTACCAAAATGTAAATGTCGACCCAAATGATGGTCGACCAGTCGCTGACGACCAAAATTATTGGTCGATGACGTAGAATATGATACAAGTACTTTACAGTTTCTAAGCAACGCCGGAAGCAATATGGCGGATGAAACATTTTCCGATTTTAACAACAAAGTGTTTAAAATTAAAAATGAGCTGTTTAAAACTATTTATGACAAATTTTAACAGCAAAGATATGGAATATATTGCCTAGAACCTGATCTATCTAGTAAGTACCATGAAATAAACGTAACTTGACTTTTAAACTGATATTTAACAATCTTAAAGTCAGACATTTAGCGAATAAACAATGTCACCGTGGACATGAAACGGAGCGGAATTAACACTCGAGTATGAAAGAAAACATGGATTAAGGACTAAGATAGCCTGATTATGGATATTACTGGAGCTTTGTTATGGATCTTACGAAAATCGCACTGTTATAAATTACTGGAAGGGCTAAACAATGCCTTCTTGTAAGTTGTATCAATAACAATCTACAAAGCATGAAAGGAAGGTAAGTTTTTAAGAATAATCACTACCCATAGTAGTAGATTGCATCAGTATTATTCAGTAGATTTTTACTTTTCACGTTGTTTTGTTTAAAAGTAAGATTTTAAAAACAGTTTCAAATTCAAAGTATTTTCTGTGCTTTTCTTTTTGCTGCAGTATAAAAGTTTCGTTTTAGCGTGAAGCCTTGCTATTTCACTTTTAACAAAATTGTGTCGCCCATATCAATTATGAATGTTAATTTCATCGTTGTTTAAATGTAATTCAAGTGCAAATAAGTATTTTTAATACCACCATATTTGTTAACCATGCATTGTTATCCAAATATCCCACATTGTTTTGTTTTCACTTCGCTTATCTGTATTTGATTTCACATTTTATCACAGCACAAAAATAACTACTTCAAACCGTGTGTTCAAGGTCGTATTTCAGAATTATTAACACACTCATTTTGATGTTGCTCTTTTCATTACAAAATTTAATACACATGTAACGTGAGCAGTTTATAATGATTAATATTATCTTTGAAGGTTATAGCTTTAGAAATGTGTTAACCCGCAACAAAAAGTAAGTTGACTTACCAAAATCTCAATTACGCATCACTATTGTGTTTTGATACTGGGAAAGACAATGTTCCGTTAACATTTTCATAAATAAATACCATTACCAGTTCCCGCGCAAGGCTTTGAGAGAGTGTTTTTTCTTAAGAAAAGTACTCTTATGTACGGTTTGTTATATAACAAATATTGTATTTAAAATTAATTGAAGTATTGATACATGAAATTTCACCGATTTATTAGTATTTAACGGGCTAAGAAACATATATGTTCACCAAAAGCATCTGGAATTTTGGGTTACTTAAGCGTATTTGCACCATTTAAGGGTTTGCTTGTTAATGTTTTTTGAACCCGTTGGTTAAGTGAGCCAAGTTATTTCCTTCCAGTCAAACTCAATGCTATATGTAATAATCGAGTGTGATCTAGAGCGGCCGCGTGGTCATGTAATAGATGGATATCATGTTCTGTGATCATTCATAGACAAACGCGATTGGGTTATAGAACACATGAACTGCCCCGTCTTGAAGTTGGATGTTTTTTGTATGGAAAGAACCTACTTTACAAAAAAGATATGTTTAATGAAACTAACTTTCAAACAAATACAACGGCTACTCTTCTTCATCTTGGATTTAATCATACATTTATATAGTGAATAACACACATACGCATCGTTTTTCTGTTTTCAAAGTATTCGCTGTACAATTAATTGGTTCTAACGAAACACAGTTTTCACGGAGGCAGAATGCGGGTTGGGCTGTGTTTATTCTACCTCTGGGATGGCTTGTTTCTTTATAGTACTGACGTTAAAGGCGATAATGCTACACACACAGAATTTGATTTGCATAAGCGACTGTTCCAACAATACATCTCGAATATAATGCCACGTAATGTGAAGTCATCGGAACCGTTTCAGGTCGGCATCGAGCTCTACCTGATGTCGATCGATGACATGAACGAGCTTCGACAAACCATCTAAATAATGGCATTTTTCGAAATAACATGGAAGAACCATTTTATGGTATGGGAATCCTTGGAGTATTCTAATATAACTTCAATAAATGTAAAGGTCAGAGACGTTTGGACTCCGGATATAGTTTTAAGGAACACACTGGACAAACAAACTGATTTTATCAACGAGGATGGAAATGCGGTTGTTTCATCTAATGGCAGTATCATCATGTGGCCGTATGGAAGGTACACTGTTGCTTGTAAAATATTTATTGGAGAATACCCGTTCGACAAGCAAAAGGGTGTGTTCGACTTAAGTTCATGGACTAAACCAAGTTCAAAGCTCGTGTTGAGAAGTTCTGCAACGGAAATAAGCATGCAGTATTATCAGGAAAACGGAGAATGGGCGATTAAACGCGTAACAGTAATCAATGAACACAGGCCTTTTGGCGATGACGCGTGGGATCACGTTGTATTTACTTTTGAGTTACAGCGCAAATCCCTGTTCGTCGTCATTAACATACTTATTCCGAGAATGTGCATTGCGTTTCTTAACACGTTTTTTTTTACATTGCCGTCGGATTGCGGTGAGCGGATAACGTTCTGTATTTCCCTATTCCTCACGCTGACCGTGTTCATGACGATTTTCAACGGGTCCCTCCCAAAATCATCGGACGAGGTGTCAAATTTCGGCATCTACATTGGTCTTCAATTAATCGGATGCGGGCTATCGATAATTTGTACCGTGTTTTCACTGTATTGCTTTCATGAGAGCGATCATAGGCCAGTACATTTGTGCTTCCAGTTGTTTGTAATTGTAATGTGCGTGCCAAAAGGTTTTCCAATGCATCAGCAACACGCCTATAATGATGTAAATGCAAAAAAAAATTGACCGCGAAATCATTACGGAAGCAATCGCTTCCATGGACGAGTGTGGATAAAATAACAATTATTTGCCCAATAGAAATGGGACGATACAGCAAGTACCTAAGATTACGTGGAAAATGGTTTCCTGTGCGTCGGATCGATTTTGCTTTATAGCATCAATAGTTTGGCACGTAGTATTAATTAGTGTGCTTATTGCCGTCATTGTACCTTAAAAACGTGGCTGATTCCAACATTAGCCCCTAGCCTAGGGCTCCTATTTGAAATACTTTCGTCAATAAAAAGATAAAAAGACGATACCTATGAGAATTAATCCCGCTATTGGTGTTTATTCGTTTTTAGATTGAAACAATTGAATGTTTTATTAAGACTTCAATTAACAAATCAATTGATTTGAGCATCAGAGTAAAAATAATATGAAAACACAACAATGCATTCGATTCATTGGTGGTAAACAATGTTCTCGATTAACTCTAGAGTTACAAATAAAAATAGACAAGCTATTTAGCTGATTACGTATTTTGGAATAACTTGGCGTTGTTTTTCTTTGCGAGTTAATTTTCTGGAACATATTATATCAACGTTAAAGCAAAATATATTTTGCGGCCGAATATACCGGTAAGCATAAAAGGTTCACTCGGCAAACGATAGGCTTTTGTAAATGAGGTTGACAACGCAGTCATTTCTTTTGATTAGGCACATGACACAAACACTGTAGCATACATGTTTGGAAGTTGACATGTTAACATTCATAACGCTAGCTAGAAAACTCGATTTAACAGACAGACAGACAGACACTTTTAATTCAGACTTATACAATAGTACATCGTCTTTATACTCAACAATACACATTATATTCCGTCACGTGAATGCGAATAATAACATAACATTATATAGCATACAGTACAGTCAAACACCAATGCAAATAAACGTAATATATGGTAAGAACACGTAAGTTCTATCGAGGGCTGGTAAAATCTATCAAACAGTATTATTTAGGATCGTAGCGCGTGATTTTAGCTTAAAAGTAAGTACCACAAAAAATAAATCCATGGGAGAGAACTATAACAACAAGTGAATGAAAGTTCACTCGATTACCTCCCCTTACTGGTTCCATTACAGAAATAAAAGATAATGTATTGAGATGTCAGTAGAATGTAAACATAACAGACTCAATATTGCAAGCATCATAGTGATATGAATTTTTTGCAGAAACACAGAACAATATATAAAAAATAAACAAAACAAAGTGCAGAAAAACATATTTACACTAATACACGCAAATATGAATTAGAATAAATCGAAGACAGTTTAGGATGGAAACAAGTGAAACATCGTAGAATTTGAACGACGATGTTGCCAAATGTAAACATATGAATGAAAATAAATGAATATTCCTGATTATATTAACACATTTTTTTTTGCTAGACAGGGATTCGAAAGTGCAATCCAGAGATTTATAGTTTAGGACTTTAAATAAGCTAGTAATCCTAGTTAGCATTAAGGAAGTAAATATGTTCTATATAAAAGTTTGTAAGAAGTACACAAGGATATTTAATTAAAATAAACATTATGTTATGTAAGGGTTATGGATGTTGCAAAAAACATAAATGTGGTGTTTATTGCATTAGAGAAAAAGGCACAATAAACATGTACATGTAAAGCGATGGTGTAATCAGCTTTATAGAAAGTATCCAACACGAAACAGATGTAAATGAAATAGTAACAAAACAGTGTAAAGGAACTGTACTGTCACATTAAACTTAAGTATTTACTGAAGGAAATAGTAAAGATTTATTTGCATAATGTTGGACATTAATAATAGATGAATTACAAGTAAGCCATTGTGGAAATGAATAGGACAACACATTTGCGATGTATAAGTGAAAAACACATGCAAAATCGAAATAAGGATTGCAAGCATATAAACAAATGTAATATTGAGGAACACATGGACTTGTAAATTAATCATAGCAAATATATGTACACAATATAAGGGCTATATAACAAATAAAAACACATATGCCAGAGATATTTTGATAGCAATCTTCATATGTAAAACATGTCGACAATTTACATGAACATGTGAGTTATGTAAAGAATGCATGTTCAAAACATTTTGACAAAAATGGCAGATATGAAAATGATAATTTGTTATTATATAATTAATTTATGATAGATACGCAAAACAAAAACAGACCAAAAAGGTTTTCACGGTGGCATCAAAGAATCAATACGCGAGCAGGGCGTGCCGAACTAGGCTTCTACATGCTCATCCCCTTTTTACGACGTGAGGCGGTGACGGTGGACTTGAGGATTCGGCTAGTGTGGGAGCACGCACTTGCCCATGTGCATAGAAGGAAATTCAAGGAAATCCACGGAAAACTATTCGACACCTGGGACAAATATGAGGATGATAAAATCCCCACCACACAACTACTGAGGAGATGCAGACAGGCTTGGGCCCCATTCAACACACGACCCAATCCACGACGAAGACATCTGAAAAGGAACATAGACATATAACAGACAGAAGTCTGACTGTACTGTCTGTTGTGTACATAATATATGAAATGATTTCTGTGTATTTAGTATTGTTGAGTAGAGTTGTAGGTTCAATTGCACTTTACCGGTACGCAACACCTAACACCTAACGCAACACCTAATAATCCTTTTTCCTATATATTTCCTTAGTATCGGGAACTACCGCCCCCAAACCTCGGCTTTGTCGATAGTGGTTAACAACTGTGTACCGGTAAAGTTCAATCTAGCCGAGTTGTATTTTAATAATTTTTTATATCTAAATATACAAATAGGTCGCTATAGACAAATTCCTAGAGAAGAAAGATATTGTACCTTTTGTAATTCTAGCGATATTGAGGACGAGTACCATTTTGTCATTGTATGCAAGTGTTATACTGTAATAAGAAAGAAATATATTAAACAATATTACTATGTTAAACCTTCTGTATTTAAATTTACACAACTTTTGACCTCATGTAATAAGACAGATATAAATAATCTTTGTAGGTTTGTTAAGGACGCTCTAAACTACAGAAACACACAAAATTTAGTTAATAACTGAAACACAGTTCATCTCCGAAAAAATTCTCGATTATGTATTGTTTAACTAATAAGTTTGTATAACCCTTTCACTTATTGCTATGTCATGTTGTTTTATGTATTATATATGTATATGTATAGAAGACGATGTACTTGTACAAGTCTTAAATAAAATGTTCTGTTCTGTTCTGTTCTGTATTTTAATGAATTGTGAAATATTGTGTTATATTTGATTATGACCAACACCAAATGAACAGGCGTGAACAGTGTTACAAACACAAAATGCTGTTTGCAGGCGCATTATAATATACGAATAAATATTAATGCTCTAAGGGAATATTGTACTGTTTTCTTTTGGTATGTAAAATGAATGCAAAACTGCCCTAGCTTGTAACAGAGCTCATTATTTACTCACAATTTTGTTTTTGTCAAACTATAAGAATCTAGATGGGTTTCAGGCATTCACTATTGTTCATATAAACTTTTTAATGTTAGTATTAAATGTATTTGCCCGTCAATTCTTTAGTGAATTGAATGCGTACTATATCAAATAATTTTGTTTCTCAAAAAAATCAATTGTACATTTTAAAGTTAAAAAAGCAATTTAATAGGAATTGCGCATGCACAATGTCACAAACAAATAGCAAGACGTTCCTGGTGTATCCTCCGACCCCTACTGATTAAATATAATTTGTAACAGTATTATCATAACCGTTAAAGACACAGTCACATAGATATCATAGCTTAAACAGTAGCCACATGCATAGGCGAAGGGTACCGGACTCTTTCTACGTTATGTAGGTATCGAAACCCTCGGTGGGAAAGGCTGCATAAAAAAATTCACGTGGTGTAAAGAAGCATTTGCTGTCAACTTCATCTATCCCTTCAATTATGACAAATCTTGTGTCTACAGGAACCTCAGCAATACAATATACTCACTATTACTAAAATATATGTAATGAAGTAACCATTTCAATAACAATTATTTGCGGTTTAATGTCACCTTTTGAAAGATAAGTATAAAAATAACCAAGGGCCAGCAATTTAGGAAAGCAAATTTCAGCAGTAATTCCAATATACCTTTGCATTTTTTGACAGGAACGAATAAGGATCTGTGCGTCTGTTTGACCCAATAAAAGCCTGACCAACGAGTCAACATCAGTTACACACGTCACCGCTACCATGGTTATTACTCAGCTTTACTATTAATTGTCACCCTTTTTGTGTATTTAGAACATCCTCTATCAATAGAACGGGCGCATGGAACGTCATTTTATTCTCTTAATTTCATAAAGGTCAATAACGCCGATAGTTAAATTGGAACATCACAATAACAGCTCTTTGTTAATAGTCCGTCAATGTATCTTAGTGTCAAATAAATTAATGTGCTGCTTTGGTCTTTTGATTTGATCAATCCTAAAATAATTATCTGGCCCATTATTACTGTTTGTTAATATAAACACAACACAAAACGTGTTCAATAGTTCAAACAAGACAGTATTCTCCCAAGTAAATTCATTAACGTCAAAATGTCCACATCAACTAACCACGCATTGGTATATGAATGTTTGAATTGTCTACAATTACGTTTATAAAATTGTAATATTTCAGAATAATTGGTATAGGGTTATATCTCACCTTCTACAAAAATGACCTAATCCGAGTGGCTTAGAGCGGCCACGTGCCCATAGAGTATTTTCCATACACCCCGAGTAATTTCCATACTACTCGAGTAATCGATAGTCGGTTGAGATATAATCGTTATGTTAACATCTTTAGTAACCGACGGTTGTGTTTCGCTCTCGTATGGTATCAAATTACTGAGGATGTATATCCCATACACCGTCAGTTAGTAACGGTGTAAATAATAATATTCAGAACTAAGCGACATAGTAAATTGAAAATTGACTAAAAATTGACACAGCGTTGCCGTCGCTAATTCGAAGTTGATTTTGTTGATTATTTTTTACTAGATGTTGATCAAATATTCGTGAATATTTGTTTAAAAGCTTGATCGAACAAATGAATCGGACTTTTTGACGTTGCTGCGAAGCAGCTCGTCTAAGGTATCATACCACGAAAAAATTATTCACAATGGCGACCTATGTAAAAGACCGAGCCAGTCCGATTGATATAGCTCGATTTTTCTAATCGGATTACCTCCCTGATTATCATTGATAAAGGGAAAGGAAGCTCAGCTATAAATAGAACAGCATATTTTGGGGAAAAGATTTAATACTAGTTTGAAAACGTTAATTTTAAATCAGTTATATTAAATCCATTATATGTCTAAAGATCAATGAAACAACTATGCATTTTCTGTATTGTATCTGACATTTGTCGTGATCCTGTAAATAAATTGCGAATGAAAACGTGCATAATTAACGTTTGACGCGATCATGAGTGTAAAGAAAACGAATTATTTCGAACCTGCCATTTGTAAACGTTATAGCGAGTATGGTATATAAACAGCATAATAGCCGAGCGATATCTATGGAACTCGCTCTTATGCGTGCTTTCTCAGTTTGCATATTTAATAAACTTTTCAAGCAGAAACTACAGAGCCACATCAGTGCACATACTATGTTTGATAATTCATTCGTTTGTGGGATATTGTTTGCTGTTTTAAACACATATTAGGTCATAACGCTGAGATTTAGTAAACCTTACCATGTGTTCATGGGCGAACTCACGTATCCAAGTGCTCTTACGACTATTATGTGCTCATACCTACTTTCGAGAATCATCATGAAATAATGACCGTACTTAACGAACAAACATGCCTAAGCTTATTGAATTAAAGAAAAAAAACATTAATCAAAAGAGAAAGATTATGTGAAATCACGTTCGTACACATAAAATCATTAACTTAGGAAAGTAAACAACGAAATATAAAGTTTGGTATGATATACATGTGAAATTAAAGAGCATGGTCTAATTGAAGGGCATGTCAAGTTTTGAATATATCTGCTGAATCGTAACTTTATAACCCACAAATTAACGTTTTACTGTAACAAAACGTTTTTTAAGATAAGTGGTACAGAAAATACACGTCGAAGAACTTTTCGAAGATATTTATTGTCATAATTGATCAAGAATGTAACCCGCCTCCCAGTTTCGCTGAATGGGTCAAGTTCCCCACGGGTACTACTTCCCCGTACCCCCAATTTTTTTTCGTGCCCACATCTTTTCCTTCCCAATTTTTTTCGTACCCAATTTTATTTCGTACCCAAATTTTCGTACCCACATACACAATTGTGGTGATGTAGATAAACTTAAATTGATGCTTTTATATCCATCCTCTTCAAAAGCATCGTCACACCAGTACTGTCAGTACTTTGATTCTTCATTGAAAGGGAGATGGGTAGTGGAATCGGCGAAATGGAAGGTAGGTGGGTTTATTCTTGCGGGAATTGAACGGTAACAACCACGTCTAAATTTCAGTGTCAATAGCGTCAAAAATTTCAAAAAGTTCATATAAATTTGATAATTTTTGGTGACTTTTGTTTATTTTTATATAAAGACTGTTTATAGCTATATGTAATTGTTAAAATTGAATGATAAAAACTGTTTATAAAATTTTAATATTGTACATATTGGGCGAAATACCAAAAACGTTTCTTTAAGTAAAGTACCTGATTGAATATTGAGTAATTAATTAAAGTTTGGACCTTACGATACGCAAATACTCATAAGAGGTTGAGTAAATAATTTTCTAAAAGCTTTTTTGATTGGACAACGTGATTTTAACAATATTTGAAGCAAATTTCACGAATACAAAGTCTTTGAAATAACTCATCTTTTGTGTGCCGAATATTCGATTCGGAAAATGCTATTCGAATATTCGGTGCGGGACCGAATAATCGGATATTCGGATATTCGTTGACATCCCTTATTTTAGGGAATATCGTGTTGGCCTTGGGATATTTACTGATACACACAGAAAAAGTTATGTAAAGATGTATACATGTATCCACTATCAACATGCAAATGACATATGTGATATAAAATATTAAAAGAGTAAGTCAATAAAATGTCTGTTGTATATAGTCTGCCTGCCTGCCTGCCCGCCCGCCCGCCCGCCAGCCCGCCCGCCCGCCCGACCGCCCGCCCGCCCGCCAGCCAGCCAGCCAGCCCGCCCGCCCGCCCGCCCGCCCGCCCGCCCGCCCGCCCGCCCGCCCGCCCGCCCGCCCGCCCGCCCGCCCGCCCGACCGCCCGCCCGCCCGCCCGCCCGCCCACCCGACAGCCCGCCCGCCCGCCCGCCCGCCTGCCCGCCCGCCTGCCCGTCCTTCCTTCCGCCCGCCCGCCCGCCCGCCAGTCCGTCCGTCCGTCCGTCCGTCCGTCTGTCTGTCTGTCTGTCTGTCTGTCTGTCTGTCTGTCTGTCTGTCTGTCTGTCTGTCTGTCTGTCTGTCTGTCTGTCTGTCTGTCTGTCTGTCTGTCTGTCTGTCTGTCTGTCTGTCTGTCTGTCTGTCTGTCTGTCTGTCTGTCTGTCTGTCTGTCTGTCTGTCTGTCTGTCTGTCTGTCTGTCTGTCCGTCCGTCCGTCCGTCCGTCCGTCCGTCCGTCCGTCCGTCCGTCCGTCCGTCCGTCCGTACGTACGTACGTACGTTCGTACCCTGTCTATCTGTCTGCCTGTCTTGTAAAAAATGAAATACGAATTCTGTCTGAATGACAACTATAACATGGTCATAAAAAAGAATCGATATAGTCAGCGCCCATTTTGAACAATTCTGTTCAAGTTATTTGAGTGTTGATACTGTATATTAATCGAACTTTAGGTAAAGTTTAATAACAGCAGCAAATTACGGTTATTTAATATGTACTTGATTGTTTTGTAACGATAGGAACTCACCGAGAAATAATAATAAAATAATCCTAATTACCTATATAAAACCTTAAAGGGACGGTCTACTCTTTATCAAATTGAAAACAAACAGTTGGTAACGGAGTTGTTAATTGTATAGTTCCTCCTGTTAGATACAGCTCTAAATATATATAATCAATTTGGATATTCTTGTTATCGCGCTGACGTCAAACACGGGGCAGTACCTTAGCGACGGTGAAAACAATGTCCCAGATACGGTCGATAAACATCGCTGATTGAGCTATCTTTGCTGGCATTTCGCCAATTGCATTCCTATTTGGAAGTTGATAAGTAATTGAATGTGCTGTAATTGGTGTTTGAAATGTCTTTTGATTGTTATAAATGGTTAGATTGCACTTCGAAAGCCCATTAAAAATTAAAATATTTTGACTAAATGAAATATCCGTATAAATTATATACGGGATGTTGGAAAAATGACCCGACCAAATGGCCAATGTTCGAGCAAAGACCTATTAATAGTATATTGATAGGTCTTTGGTTCGAGTACGGCGACATTCATATCTTTCTCATTTAGACACTAGGTAAATAAGTTTATTCTCTTATAATGGGAGTATCATTGTAGATGCTGATGTAATTAATATTGTCGTTCTTTTAGAGTTCATTCATATTCGTACATTGTATATTTCTACTATGTCAATCCATAATAATAACGTGAAGCTGGAAAATTAGTAGGAAATTCTGGTACACCTAGTGAAAGCCTTAGTTGTGTTATCAAAATCATGCTTTATTTACTTTATACTGATCTGATTTATAGTATTTCTTTTATTTTTGCGAATTATCCTTTACATTGTCATTTACATGCCATTCATTATGACCCAAGATCGGTTTAATAAACGTGACTTACTTACTAATTGTCTATCGCTTTTACGTTTTTGATTGCATCAAATTAAAACAAATAAATAGATCTAATTAATATTTCAAAAAAACAACGTAAGTTAGCACTTTCTCAAATGGCAAATGCATTAGAGCTGTAAGTAAATAGGAAGTCAATACTAAAACTGCAATACTCGGCCCTGTTATATATCACTTCTCGTCCCTGACATGTGTTGTATAAACCAGTTGATTGTTATGAGTATGAGTGACAAATATATAAGATTTTTAACACACACATCTATGTACATTTTTTATATATAATTATTTACCCCCGTTGCTGTCAGACGTAATAACTTGTTTTTTTGATGTCGTTCATTTGTTGCCGTAACATTTAATCTTAATACGGTCCGTAGGAGCTATTGCCCGGGAATCGGAATGACGTCGTTTGAATAAACCGATTCACGCCAGATACGTAACTTGTGTTTTACGTACATTTTATAATTATTAAATGCTTTATTTTTTTTTATTAATTAATCGGGCTAGTATCTTTACGGTGTACAATTTCTGATAATCTTAATTGGACATGACTTTTAATTTGTACAATATGTAACTTATCTATTTTAAGCAACTGTTAATATAAGTATGTCGGCGTTAATTATTCAACCAAATGACTGCTTAATACACACAGAAAGAGAAGAAGACATGGTGGCACCATCAATCGTGTTTAATGGCGCTGTCATCTACCACCCAGTGTGGTTTATGACACGATGCTGTTAGTTAAGTGTGGATAATATCTCATCAAGACGAGATAATCGGTTTATGCAGAACAAAGGGGCAATTAAACACCGGAATACAAAGGCTTACACGATTTTAAGATTGATGCAAACAATCAAATCAAAAATATTGCATTTAATTCAATTAAATTTAAGGTATCAACGTTTTGTTTTCCCAGTTAAATACCTCTATGGTTAATGTAAATATATGTTGTATTTTTGAAATTGATATATTTATTGTTTGTTTTAAATCTAATTTGTTTCAGTAAAGTAGAACAACTTGTTTGCATGTTGAAAAAAATCTTAATTTAATCGTTTAAATATATATAAAACGATCACGCTCTATTTCTCAATGCAAATAAAATAGCGCACCGCTTAATATTGTTTTCACCGTCGTCAAGGGGCACGTAACTCTAACTGACACAAGTGCCCGGATGTTGCGAAATTATGAATAGCCCGTGGCTATATTGATTACAATTGGGTCATTTGCATACTTATGCCATTCTGTAATGCAACACATAAATAATACGGGGAAAAGCCCGAAGGGCGTTGACCGTTAATTTGTATCACTTTTCTGAAATACAAAAAGACATTACCTTATAGGCTATCAATCAAATAATTCCTGCCGTCACCTATTTTCGCGATGGAAAATCATAGAGCGCTGGAGCACATAGACACTTCGACAAACGCTATATGACACGTAGATGCATTCCTCATAAAATAATACGTCATGGCAGTAATTATTAGGTAGCGAATCGTACTCTATGTTATTGTATTATATGTTTTTGACCGCCAAAATGCATTTTTTTGTTTTTCTTCCGGTTTGCCTATTTCCCGGCCTTAAGCCGTAACGGGCAACAAGTCATTTTCCACAGACTGGTTACTACAAAACGCGATAACTTTGAGCAACATATTTTCGTTAATATAACCCGTCTTAAATGTATTGCATAAATCCAGATTTCATTCGAATCTATTTGCTTCGATATATTTGATTTCTGATTGTTATTATTATCCTCATAAATCAATAAACGCTTGTTTAAAAATAATGTCATTTAAAATATTATAGTCGGCATCGGTACCTCGCGGTATTTGAAATGCGCCACCCTACAGTACGTGCTGTTCACATGTCAGAGTTCATGACACAATTTGCATTCGCTCTCAGAAAGGAGTTTTACATGTGATCATCCGGTAAGTTGTGGTTGTAATCCTTCAGAAACAAGTTTATTTACAAAATGCATCGATATTGCGATTTAACTGTTTTGTATTTTAGCTTAGTTTCAACTTGTTTACACCTTGCTGCGTCTCACTTTGCCGAGGTTACATATCACTATATACAGATTAGGCCTAAAACCCCTAAATCTAACACTGTCGGATTTTCGTACCACGATATTCCAGATTGTTCAAATTTAAACAAAAAACTTTACAAAACGCCTGCATCATTTATTAAATTTTAAGATTTGTGCTCACTGTTGGTTTCCATTTTTAGAAGCTGTTCTGCCAAGCACTGGACATCACACAAGCCATTCTATTGAGCAAAACTGACAGTGTTGGTTTCCAGAAATCAACAAAGGAGGGATTCCTGAACTATCAAAGATTCCATGGAATGAAGTTTTTAGCCATGGTGATCTTGTTAATTGGTTCTGTAGGTTTACTTCAATTTCAAAGGAACATATGTGAACTTTTATAGAACTGTGTTATATCTGTCTCTCTGTAAACAAAAATCAGCTTTCACATTATAAAGACGTATGTGCAAACATTGTCAATGGGTTGTTAAATTAACGATTTGAAGGCAATTAACATGTTGAAGAAAAGCGATTGTTCGGATGCATATTTAGCCTATATGTCGACCAGTGTCTGCAACTAAATGTTAAACTTGCAATAAAACAACTTACCACAAGTTGGTAAAAGAACTCCATTCGTAGACGTTGTGATCATTTAGTAAGACAGTGTAATAATAAACAGTAGCAACTAGCATCCTAAATTAATAAATTTGCTGTTTATTGCTGTTGTCCCATGATAAATATTTTATACACTAGTAAAAAGCCAGCATTATTTATTTATAAAATTGTATGTATAATATATCGTTTTGAATAAACTGCATACTATTCTGTATTATTCTTGTTTTTCATAATGCATTGAATGGATTATGATACATAAGGAATTCATTCAACAGTTTTTCAAAAGATAACATCACTTTGTAACTACATAATACATAAATATTCTTGTAAGTTGATGACAGTGTTTAAGCATTACTGATTGTGTTACTAGTCTTTTATTTGCAAATAAATGATGTGAAGTGTTCACTATTTATATTGTCTCGCAATGCATTACCATATAAGTTTTATATATGGACTGAATATACTAACATAATTAACATGCTTCTTCTAAGCCTAGACAGACTGACATATAAACAAGCAAATTCGTTGAATTGATATCCCCCGCCAAACTAGAGCTTTGTCACAGACGTGACATATACCCCCACATGCTGCATTTACACAGAATGTATACAAAGGGCCATAATATAAATTATAAACAGATGGTGTACAATGTCATTTGGTGTGCATCATCCTCTTATCCGTATATAAATATAAATACTCATACCAAGTTTCAATGAAATCCTCCAAAGCACTTCCAAGATATGGCTCCGGACACAAAAGTGCCGGAAGGACGGACAATGCCAAAACAATATACCTTCACCTTTGTAGGGGGACAATAAGCTCATATGATTACTGAAATATATATGTGTGTTGTTTGTGTTAAAAGAATGTATAAATTAAAAAAATAAAAATGGATGATATAACCTTATGTTTGTTTGCATTCAAATATTTACCATACAGCTACAAACTTAGTGTATGCAGTTCAGACTGTGATTTTTGAATTACTGCAAAATGGCTCGTTTTTAGTGGAAACCTTATTATTACTATGCGACAAAAAAAACTGTAACCTTGGGAGATACCGGTATTAATGAAATATTTCAATTGAAACAAAATAAGTAAGATATCCTACAGTTCACATAATTATACATTGAAAATCCTGTCAATCAAAATTTATCTGACACATTACATTATTTTGATTATGTTAAATCAGTTTATGATTGAATCAACAGCTTACTTTGACTTGAGACATGAGATGGAATAACATGTTTCCTGGGTAGGATCAGTACTTGGCATCTTAAGGGTTATCTAAAGAACACTTCCACTAAAGGGATCAATGCCGAGACCCCCAAGTCACTAAGCGGACACCATATCTACTACGCCGCAGCCACCGAACCAGCTTTAAATTCCAGAGGCTAAAAAAGCACACAATTATGAGATATTAAATGTTAAAGCTTGGCAGATGCTTTTTTTTATCAAGCAAAACATATGATTTATTTTGGCTGATTTACCTTATAATTGAAACAATTATAATGTTTTGTACACAATAATGTCCAAATATTTATTACGACACGTGGTTATCAAATAAGCTTTTGCCCGTAAATTAGGTAGCACCTATTATCATATTACGGGCAAAAGCCCGCAAAGCGGGCGTTGACCGTTCATACATATGGAAATTAAGGCCATAAAATTACATAAAAATACCATATAGGGATGCGTCTAAAAAATGTTTGACACGCGACATATATTTTCGCGCCGCTATTTATGACCTTGAACAAATCAAAAACACTTTGACATATGCAAAATCACATGTAAATACATACCTCAGGAAAAATTATATCAATGACATCATAATTGTGTAGCGAATTGCACTAAATATTCTCGCATTATAAGTTTTCTTCGCAACCGTTCCAGAATTAAGTCATTACTCAATTATCTCCCCTGAATGCTCTTCTTCAGTGGGTATAAGCCGAAGACTGGTTCACTACATATAGTGACAGTCTTTACCAAACACAATTTAGGTGAACATAACCCGTCTTTAATATATAGGTCACAATATACTAAAAGACTTCCTACACAAATTCAATGTGAAAGCAATAACTTTAACAAAAAATAAAGTCAAACTTTTGCGCATAGACATCCCCATAACCATATCTTTTCTTAAAGAGCATTCCAAGCCGCACTGATTTAAACAATACAAAAGGGGGGTCATACGTTATGCAAGAAAGAACTCGACGCGAATCAGCGGTCACTGTTTTATGGCCATCTATTTACCGGCTTCGTACCAGTTGGGAAGGGTTTCCCGCCATCTGTCAAAATCTCATGTAGTCTCCAACCTTCAAGCAAAAGAGTGAATTTCTGTTAAACATCAATGTTTTCCCTACCACATGCACAAAGAAACATTCTAAAATAAAGCCATGGCAAGTGCCCCTACAGAGAATTGTGTCTTCTTACAAATGATGTTCATGTTTTTAGAGAGTATAGCATTGCACTCCAAAATATTTTAGTATATTGTTACCTAAAGGAGAAATTTATTCTGATTAAAATGTGCTTTTCTTGCATATTATTATCTTCCTATGCATATTGCAACAAAATATTAAGTTTGGCTGGATTATCTGTCCATTTGGCCATTTTATATCATATTTTTACACGCGGGTGTTTTCGGTCCGAAGAAGGCAATTTTAGGCCTGTTAAAGCTTAAATGTCCCTTTAAGATTTAAAGTTGTTGTGTTCAATATATGCAACAAAATACAAAAACAAACCAAATGGACAGGCAGGTGGGGCTTATGCAGGGTGGGGAAGAATGAATTTGTTAGATATTTTCACTCAAAGCAATTATGATAATGCCTTTTTTGTTCTTTTTTTTTAAATCACCCCAAAAATGTCAATTTCAAAGCAAAAAAAATCCAATTTCATCACAAACAATAAGCAAATTGGTGAAAATGAGAGATCAAAGATACTTTGAAGTGTAGAAAGAAATAAGCTTCCAATAACTTGTTGTTTCGCACTAATAAAAGTGTGAAATCTTGAAAGCGCCTTGTTGCTCGGAGCCCATTTATTTACCATTCGCCAATGATATATTCTAGCATAAAATGCCATGGGTGCCTTTAAACTGCAGCAGATGGTCAATATGTACTGCCAGCTGTCATTCAGAGGTTCGAGAGAATACAAAATTTCATATTTTGGGCGCAAAATAAGTACTTTTGACTATTTTTATGGTGGCAATCTGGTCAAAATGGGCGTTTATAACTGAGCGAAAGACAAAAATGCTCATTTTGGGGGCTTAGACTGGAAGGAAAGGTTAAAATGAACAAGATACATATATGTTGGAGAGCATTATAAGCTTAGAAATGAAGTTCTATGAAGTAACAGGGGCAAAAAGGCAGCTCAGATCAATGCAGGCTTCCTGAAAGAGGTTTCTAGTACATCTTCTGGGGACACAGCTTCACGCAGAATTCTCAACACAACAAATATCATTGATCCATGTCACCTTTGTATGCAAAGACAAGCAAATAAGGTCAATACTTCCCATAAATCACTGAATGAGAGAAGCATGTACCAAATAAAAAACTAAACTGGTTGCTGAAAGTGCCACATTTTGGCAAAAAGATCCCTCTAAGGTAAATGATGAAGGGGACACTTGCTACAACAATCCTATGTTTAAGTCGGACGCCACATCCTTTCAAGCCGGGACCATGACTGTAAGCATATTGTGAGAAAACAATACCAAACTGAAGCTAATTGTAGGGTTACAAGTAGCATATCAACTCAGATGCACTGCATACATGCTTAGGAACAAGGATAAACCTGTTAAGTGCCAACTTCTGCTGCCAACAAAGCACGAGCTTTACGTGTCAGGATGCGGAACTATCCATACAAACTGCACGGGGAATTGCATAACGGCAAGGGTTTGAGTGACCACAAACCTGATTATGACAGTATTTCACACCTTAAGCATCATAAATATGCTTATTTGCTTGTGTACATGATAATAATTTAGTATTATTACCTGTTTTGCCATCAACAACCCTTATCCAGTGGCCCTCGGCTTAGTCGCAGACATTCCTCTACCTGAAAAAGTCAAAATTCCCCCCAAAAATTGAAAAAAAGTGGCAAAAAACATGCATTTAAGCATTTTTTTTGTATTTCTATGAATAATATGAAGTAATAAACCTTGTTATGTTCATGATTGTACTAAATATGAAGGCTGCCTCACTTAAGTGTCTGCTGCACTGTCCAAACTGTAAAAATGTCCGCCATTCCATGTCGGTGAAATGGGGCTCTGTTTGAATGTTCATGCTTTATGCACAAGCTATTGTTGCGTTACTGGATCATGGAGTTCCTGGCGTTGAAGTCTGACTTCATGTAGCACACTAACGCTACACGGTCAACCAATATGCCTTTGAATTCAAGTCGGAAAGCAATTTAGCCCTTATTTGGCTATATTAGGGGGGGTCAACTTGAAAAACAACTATTCCAGGTCAAATTATCTGAATTCATGCATTTAAGGCACTTATTTTCTTCTCTTTTGTTAAGAAATGACCAAAAATCAACTTTCCCAGTCATATTTTGCACTTGCAGATGATATTTCTTTTTTACCTAAAGTTAGTTTAGGTCACAATATACTAAAAGATTTCCTACACAAATTCAATGTGAAAGCAATAACTTTAAAAAAAAATAAAGTCAAACTTTTGCGCATAGACATCCCATTAACCATATCTTTTCTTAAAGAGCATTCCAAGCCGCACTGATTTAAACACTAAAAAAGGGGGGTCATACGTTATGCAAGAAAGAACTCGACGCGAATCAGCGGTCACTGTTTTATGGCCATCTATTTACCGGCTTCGTACCAGTTGGGAAGGGTTTCCCGCCATCTGTCAAAATCTCATGTAGTCTCCAACCTTCAAACAAAAGAGTGAATTTCTGTTAAACATCAATGTTTTCCCTACCACATGCACAAAGAAACATTCTAAAATAAAGCCATGGCAAGTGCCCCTACAGAGAATTGTGTCTTCTTACAAATGATGTTCATGTTTTTAGAGAGTATAGCATTGCACTCCAAAATATTTTAGTATATTGTAACCTATAGCCGAATCTCAGATTTCTGTCGAATTAATTTGTTTTGATCTTTTTGATATCTTATTGTTATTGTTATCCTGACAAATCACAAACGCTTGTTAAAAAATAATTTGTTTTAAACATTATAGTTGGCATCTCTATTCTTCCAGTATTCTCGCGGTATTTCAATAACGACACCCTACTGTTTATTAAACAGAATTTATGACGCATTTTCCATTCGCTCTCAGAAAGAAGTTTTACGTTTGATCATGAGCAATATTCTGGTAAGTTGTTGTTGTTATCCACCAGAAACACATTTATTCACAAAATTTTAAAGATATTCCGATCTAACTTTTTAGTATTTTAGCTTTAATTTTTAAAGTATTTACACCTCGTCTGCTCGCACTTTACCGGTATCACGAAAGGTTACACATCACTATACTTAGTGTAGGCCTAAAACCACAAAATCCGATTCCGTTGGATTTTCGTACCACATTCTTACGTAAAAAATCTTCCAGATTTGATATCAACAAAAAACAAGATATTTATAAATTGTCTCCATTATTGATCAAATTTTAAGATATTTGTTGGTTTTCCGTTTTTAGAAGCTGTTCTGCCAAGGCAAGAGCTGGGCATCATACAAGCCATTCTATCCAGCAAAACTGACAGTTTTGGTTTACAGAAATCAACAAAGGAGGGATTCCTGAACTATCAAAATTTCCAAGCTATACACATAGTTATTATCTGTGGTGATCTTTATTGGTTCTGTTTGTTTACTTGGATGGAACATGTGTGAACTTTTATAGAACTTTGAAAAGTCTATATATGTCTATCTATAAACAAAAATCAGCTATGGTATAATAAGATCAGATGTGCAAACAATGTCAAAGGGTTGTTAAATTAACAATTTAAAGGCAATTATGCTGAAAAAATATGAAAGTTCCCATGCAAATTGTGTCTGTATATCGACAAGTGTCTGCCGATAATTGTCAAACTAGTAATACAAAACTTACCACAAGAATGTAAAAGCACTAAGTACCTGTGATCATTTTTAGTAAGATAGTGTAATTCTAAACAGTAGCAAATAGCTTGTTTAGATAATGCATAATGCAATTAATATGATTTCCGTTCTATTTTGTAATCAATAAATTGGTTGTTACTTGTTAATCCATGATAAATGTTTTATGGCTAGTACAAAACCAGCAATGTTAATTTTGTTAAAGGTAATACAATAACACCACTTCGTAATTTCATATACGTAAATATTCTTGAAATGTAGGTTGATGATAGTGTTTTAGTTTTACTTATTTTGTAACTATTATTTTATGTGCAAATAAATGATGTGAAGTGTTTTGTATCTCCACACAATACCACATACCTGTTTATATATGTACTGTGTTATGTGTTATCTGAATGTTTAAATAAAAAAATATGGATGATGTAACATGATGAATTCTAATATTTGCATTCAAATTGTAACTATAGAGCTAAGTGTATGCAGTTTAGACTGTGATTTTAGAATTGCTACAAAATGGCTAGTTTTTTAGTGGCGACAAAATTTAAACTATTCAACAATAGTTTGCGAAAGAAAATTAGAAACCTGCAAGATACCTGTATTTATTAAATATTTAAATTGCGAAACAAGTATGTTGTTATGCTGTTACACATAACTATACATTGATAATAAATAAGAAGACAATTAGTGGTGTTAACGTTTCCCAACAGCAGAAATCATTCTTCTGATGAAGTCAGTGATATACAGACGAAAGCTCCAGGTATGGCTTTCAATACGTAGTGTGTGTTATTTGACAGTCTAAAACTTATTGGATTAAAAAAAAATTATGTCAAATTTGTCAATCAAAATTGATTTAGTTTAAACCGATTTATTTAAACTCGATTGCATCGAAAGCCTAAGGCTTATATAAACGCTCTAGAGTCCGTTTCCTGGGCCTAGAACCAGACCTTGGTGTCTTTGGGGGAGATCAAAAGAACGCTCCCACAACGGGGATCGAACCCGTGACCTCACGGTCGCTAGGCGGACACCATATCCATTACACCACGGCGACCTACAAAATTGATTTGACACATCACATGATTCTGATTATGTTTAATCAGTGTACTGTATGCTAAATGCAACTGCTTTAGCAAGCTGTCAAGTTGAATTGAGACATTTGATGAAACAAACTGTTTCCTGGGTAGGACCAGTACTTAGTGTCTATATGACGTACCATGACGTCGAAAGTCTACAAGACCTACTAGGTAGAACGAGAAATGTACTTCGACGTACAATTTTCACCGACCCTTGAGTGTTAGCCAATCAGAAGACACCTTACGTCTGTTGCTTTTTGAGATATTTGACATTGAACATTATTATTATTATCATTATTATTATTTATACCAAATTATGCGACTATCGACCGCTTACTTATAGATATTGTGCGTATTTATTAAACATTATTATTATTATAATTTAAACCAAATTATGCGACTATCGACCGCTAACTCATAGATATTGTGCGTATTTATTGACCTGGCGTGTTGGAATTAACCTCTGACTTATGCAAGTTATGGTAATCACAAGATACGACCAACGGGGAGGTTATAATACATTATTTATCCCGTTAATGCCTGGTAACTGTTTGGTTACCGTTGAGAATTTCCTACACAGTAATGCGCTGGACGGTCGTGATACTCCGCCCCGCATGATCAATAAATACTCACAATATGCTGAATAATTTTAATTTTAAAAAGGTAACAATTGAATCTTCTTCAAATTTGTATATAATCTATTTCAATGCATTAAATACTTGAAACTTCTATGTGTGTTTTTTTGCCATTCTGAGTTTCTGTAATTTTATTCATTTTGTCCTCAATTAAAATAGAGATTTTAAACATTTATTATGAATAAATCTGAAGGAAAAGCGGCTCAAGAGACTAGTGTTTTGATTGGCTGTTCAGAAAATGTGTACGTAGAAGTACAAACATGTATGTCGAAGTACAAATTGTACTTTGACTTACAAATATATACTTCGAAGTGTATTTTATATTTATGTTGACGTCCAATTATTGTACTTCGACGTACATTTCTCTTTTTGACTTGTAGGTCTTCTTGACTTTCAACCCAAATGGTACGCCATAGTATGTCTTAAGGGTTATCTAAAGAATGCTCCTACTTAAGGAATCAATACAGAGACCTCCCAGTGACTAAGCCAGTTAGCAGACACCCCATCCACTATACCACACACACCGAACCAGCTACAAATTCCTGTGGCTAGAAAAAAAATAAAAAAAAATAAGATGCTAGATCTTTAAGCTTGGAACATGTAACTCGTTTTAAGATTGATTTTTTTGGATGCATTACTTAATTATTGCAACAATTATAATATTTTGAACACAATCATGTCCATATATTTATTAAAAATACATGGTTATCAAAAACACTTAAAAAGCTTTTGCCCGTAAATTAGGTAGCACCTATAGTCATATTACCTCGTCGTCGGTTGATGATTTTGACGGGAATATAACGAGTTGCACAAAATATAACTTATTAAGGACGTACGCGGCAATTTAGTTTTACGCAAATTTGTTTTGACTGTAACACCGGTTGTGCAATAAGTGTATGCTTTTTCGTATATTGGAATAAAAACGGGATGCATAGTCAATATGGGAATGATACCAAGAAATAAAGTATTATGAAGTTTAGAAGATTGATAAACGATTTGTAGCCCCTAAATAACACAGTAAGAATCGACCATGATGCTTGCGACTACAAAAGCCAATTTTATCGCGTGTTTGTATTAACAAGCAAGAATCTAATTACGGAAAACAGTCAATACTTCCTTATAACTGAAAATGTTTGTTTTGCAAGTACAACATGTTTAAAACGGATAGCTTTCCTTCAAATTAAGCAATTTGTCATTGAATCATCATACATTTGAAACATGCCATCAAAGAATATGTGTTATATATCAAATATAATCAAAATCGTTATGCACGTTTCATGTTATGCTTAAACATAAATCAGAAAACTTTAATTTTTCAAACAACGGCTTAAGATATCAACTTTTATGTAGTATTGTTTGAGATAATTTACCACATAGAATATCTGATGAATTTAGAATGTTCATCCACGACGCTCTGATACTTCTGAACCATTTGCGGATGATTGTGCACCTTGCCGCACGTGTATATAATACTTACATTTTTGTTTTTCGATTAATTTCTTTCTCTCTGACCAATATGATTCGAAAAAAACTAACATTGTGTTTATTTTGGTACGCAATTGATAAAAAACACATTGATGTACACAAAGGCATATACAGGCTGGTCAATCTTTAAGCAAAGTATTTGAACGTATGCCGGTACCGCATCTGCAACCCATTTATCTATCTATATATACTGCCAAGCGCACTTTAGAGCATTATAGGCAGAGGGACATTATCGAGTCCGTTTCCTGGGAAGAACCAGTACATGGTGTCTATGGAGGAGATAATGAGAACGCTCTCCGAGTGGGGAGCGAACCCACGAACTCCCGATCGCTAGGCGGACACCTCATCCACTACACCACCGCGATCTTATAATACACATATGACGTCATATTACACGAATGCAATGCTATCTAAATCTTTCTACCTAAATATAGTGAAATCCTTTTTTTATTTTTGTGACACGCTGAACTACTTAAAACAAGTCATGGGATCACGTGTAGCGTAGTGAAATTTGATAAGGCTCGTATTCTGGAATGGGAAAACAACAGCCTTTAAAATACACGTATATAATGGATTCATAAAAAGATATTTTCTAACATTTGACAGAACAATGACCCGCATTAAATTGAGCAAACAGGATCGGATATTTATTTATTTAGTGCATTTTCAGTCGTGATGAGTTGGAACTTAGCTTTTATTGTTTGACTGCGAGTTGTATTTTGAATTGTTAATGTGAACAAGAGAGCCTGTCGACTTAGTAAATATCCCCCTCTAAAAGCGGAGGGATATAGAATTGTCCCTGTCCGTCCGTACGTCAGTTCGTCCGCCCGTATGTCACAAACAAAATGTTGATGGGAATATCAATTCAACGAATTTGCTTGCTTATCTGGTTTTTTTTATTATTTCTATTTGATAACCCACGAGCCATTTGGGTAAATGGCAATCAAATCTATATGCGGGAAAGTTTTAAAAGTACGAAATTATATATTTTTTAATTTTACAACGTATAACGCAGTCGTTTAATTCAAAGGTCAATAAAACGAATAAGAACACCGGAAGTCCTCGATTTTTATTTTATTTTAATATCAGCAAATGATGGATCTATCAGATATTATGCTATATGTAATAAAAAATAATTAAAACTACCGCGTATGTTCTTAAAATGTATTCTGTACTAATATATCTGAGTCATTATAGATTTAAAAACAAAATACTGATTTCAGTATCATTACATTACAGTGGCGTATCAACAACAACTAATAGATTATTATCATATAGAAAAACACTTATTATAGATAAAGAAGTTCCTGTAGGTAGTGAATGATTGCTTTACATATACGCCATGATTGCCTTTTGTAGTATATATTTTTCACATGCGAACTTGTTTGTAGTATGCGAACGTTTTCCTAAAAATGCAATACTTTTGTTGGATTAGATTTTTATCGTACACGAATCGTTAAGATAAAATTGTTTTTCATATATATTTTCCTAGCAATTCCAATAATATGTTACTGCGTTTATATACATTACTTCATATAAATGATATGCCGTGATTTGGTGAATACATATCAAGAATCACAATTAATACCGTTGATATGCCCCTTTAAGTGTATTGTATACGTTTTGGTTTTAATTGAATACTTAATTAACCTAATGTAATGATCTCAATATACATCATTTATAATTTGTATTTTCATTGTATTCAATCTACATTTGCATACAACAATAAATTGGTAAAGTCATGTCAAGAATTTCAAAAAAGTGGTATGCCCATTAAAATGTATTCACTTATCTTGTTTTTTGTTTGGTTCAATATAAACTTATATTTGGTTGATCTTGCTACACATAATTTGTGTTTTTACTTAAATTTATCAAATCTTCGTTCGAATTGGCATTCATAAAAACATCGATCAAGTCATGTCAAGAATAACACTTAATATCTTTGATATGCCCCATTAATATATTGTATACATCTTGTTTTCAGTTCTTTACTGTAATCTTCTTCTTTGACTCATCTTGCTACACATAATTTGTGTTTTCGTTTACATTTAAATCTACTTTTTCATTGGCATACAGCAATACATGTACTAGTATATGTTTTGACCTGCATAATGTACATGGTTTGCACTGGGTTTTTTTAAACTGTATTTTAATACATGTAGTTGAACTGCATTTGTGATCAAACGACCCCGGTGACCTATTGTTTTTTTATATATTTGTATTAAGTTATAAGTCATTCAACATTCAGGTAAATTTGGAAAAAATCTGGGTGGAGGAAGGCATGTTAAAATAAAAATGACTTTGATGCATTTTATATATTTTCATATGTGAAATTGTGTTGTATTTGTTTATGTTTAAAACAATGATAAAAAAACATGAATGAATCGATTCATGTTTAAAAAAATAATTTGCAGTCAAATAAGATCAGTATTACATATTTTGTGAGAAATAGAGGTTGTTTTCAACACTTTTCTCAATAATTTACTCTAGTTTTTATGTAATTACCTTTTTGGTGAATTGTTCTCGTGCTGAAATATGCTTGTTGTTCAAGTGCAAAAACAATTAACAACACCGTTGACCCATGATTTTTATATTATTTTCTATCCACAACATATGGTTCTACCTTAATACCAAAAATTATCAAATTCTGGGCGGAGCAAAATTTGTATTAAAACTGCAGCATACGTCCTTAAATGAATAGTAAATTTGTAGAATATTTCAAAAATACAATTCCAAACACCGAATTTTTACTGATTTGCAATAGCAATTATGAAACAGACGCTTTGTTAGTGTTTTTTTTTCAAAAGAATTAGTATACGAAATATGGTTATTTGTTCCAACAAAACCTAACATAGAATAGAAAGATGCAGAGTGTGTGTGTGCTGGTTTATTGATTCTACCTCTTTCACAGTGTATAAACAATTTGTATCATCCCAGGATGTTGCGAGGTGATTGTCATGGCGTTACGGCAATATTTACACACCGCTGTAAATTTTGATACAAATCAATTGATAAATACTTCAAAAAAGTAAGTACACTCTGTACTTAAGATGTCGTAAAAAATAAGTTTCCATTGAGAACGTATAAATCCGTTTCGAAGAAGTTGTTCTTTGAAAATCATTGAAAATAACCGAAGAAAACTGGAAAACACATGTTGCTCTATGCCAAAATGTCCTTTTTGTCTAAAATCTATTTCGAAAAAAACATATTTAAATATTCTTAATCTAAAATCTGATGTAAAAATAGTTCTTGCTATTTGTTAAAACGCCATTACAACAAAGATTTCAAAACTAGATTATGACAATTTGACGAGGTGTTCGGTGATCAGTTACGCATTTCATCCTTATTTTAATGCATATAATGCATAACAGCATGCCCGAGAAATCTGCATTCAAATCTGAATATTAATTACGGTTTAAAGACCAAAGTAATGACAAAAAAGTAAAATAATTTATCTTTCTAGCAACGCACGTATGCCAAATATTCATTTCGCTTTGGCAATCACATCGCAACATCCTGTTATGATACAATTGGTCTACTGTGTCGTTGGTCTCTTTATACTTTTGGAGTTAATGTCGATAATGAAACACACAGGGAACGCGATTTGCACGAACGACTGTTCCGGGCATACAAATCGGACATAATGTCACGTAATGCTACGTCGTCAGACCCATTACAAGTCAAGCTCTACTTGATGTCGATTACTATCACCACAATGACTTTTTGAAATCACCTGGAATGACTATTTCTCAGTATGGGAACCCTTGGGGTATTCTAATATTCCTTTAATAAGTGTAAAGGTCAAAGACATTTGGACTCCTGATTTAATTTTTAGGAACACACTTGACAAGCAAACTGATTTAATCGACGAAGATGAGAATGCGATTGTTTCATCTGATGGCAGTGGCATCATGTGGCCGTATGGAAGATACACTGTTTCTTGTAAAATATTTATTGGACAGTTCCCGTTTAACAAGCAGACGTGTGTATTTGATTTTCTGTCATGGACAAATCCGAGTTCAAAAGTTGTGTTTTGTAGCTCGTCAACGGAGATTTCCAAGCAGTATTTTAAGGAAAACGTTTATAAGACGCTTAAATTGTATAAGTAAAAAACCGACGGCAATGACGCATGGGATCACATTATATCTTTCGTCGTCATTAACATACTAATTCCGATAATGTGCATTGCGTTTCTTTACACGTTATGTTTCATATTGCCGTCGGATTGCGGTGAGCGGATAACGTCCTGTATTTCCCTATTCCTCATGGTGGCCGTGTTCATGACGATTGCCAACGGGTCCATCCCAGAATCATCGGGCGAGGTGTCGAACTTCGGCGTGTAGTTTGGTCTAATCGGAAGCGGTCTGTCGACCATTATTACCGTTTTGTCGCTGTAAGCGACCACACACCTGTTGTTTCATGCGTCTAGTTGGTTCTTATGGCCATGTGAGTGCACAGACGTCATCAAATTCATCAGCAACACGCCAACTGCAGCTAAGAATGGCGGCGAAATTATAACCGCGGCGATTGGTGCCATCGACAACTGTGGAACGAAGAGTAATGCTAAGTATAAAAGAAATGGAACAATAAATCATTTAACTAAGGTTATCTGGAAAAAATGTTTCTTTTGCGTTAGATCGAATGTGTTTCGTTGCTTAAATGGTTTGGCACATTGTAATATTAATCTTTCTGCGCGCCTTCTTGCTTTTACAATTGAATCAGAGCTGCAAGATAAACTACTATCCGATGTCTCTTTTTTGAAAAAGAGGGTTCGATATGTAAAAAAAAGAAGACGACATATTTGAGAATTTAATTCGCTGACAATTTTTATAAGTTTGGTGGTTGTGTTATGTAGCATTAATGACGGCGAAACCTAAAGAATGGTTTCGTCTGATATGTCTGATATTATCACTGAAATATGATGCACAAAGTCGAATATTTTTTAAGACTTAACGTCGATTGCCAGTCTAAATTCATTATAAAAAGACCAGTTCCTCTGTGACAGAAACATCAGTAATCGTTCATTGTACGCAAACTCATAAATTCAGACGATTCGGAATTCAGAGAAAACAATTATGTGGTGTAAGTTGTAGATCAAATGTTTCTGACATCCCATATAAAATGCATTAATATATACATGTTGTAAATGAATTGTCCGAACAGTGACATTTACAAAGCTGTACAAATCATTCTCACAAATCTTATAATCGTCATCGCATTAAATATTACGATTTTGGAACGGGACTATTAACTAAACCGTTTTAGCGCTGTTAACCCATCTTTTTGCCGAATAAAAACGTACCCGATACATTTGCAGTGGATAAATGAATGTTTCCGATTAATAAGAAAAGATTTAAAAAAGCTATTCCGCCAATTGCAAACTTTGAAAAGAACGCTGCGTGATAATGTTTTGCTATTTGTTCAAAATCAATGGTCAAGCTTATATCTCATAAACGTGCAGATTGCTGATCTTTGGCGACCGAATGAAAGCATAGAGGTAATTCGGCAAATCATCTGAGTTTGTTGATTAACTCGGTACATAATGTAAAATACTGTCCGGAGACGGCGTGATTTGACCTTTCGACGAATACACCGTGGCACACCGTGTGAGCGTGATAGGTTTCCATCTCACAATAAAACATGCAAAATAACAACAAGAGAAGACAAGCGTTTTATTCGAGATCAATACAGAGTACATACTCTAGAAAGTAATGTGATTAATTACAATAAATCCGTGGTCATTTTGTTTAGGTTATGATTTTAACAGTTAAAATACAATTATTCTTCAAATACAGTGTACATACAACGTAACATACATTTTGAGAGTGATGTACATTTATTTCATGATAACAGATTGTCGTAGGGTCACATGTGCATGGGATCCTTCTTGTAAAGCGCTTTTGAAAATGCCAGTCTTGCCATGAAGGATGCATGCAATAAATAAAAGACTATGTATAAAACTATGCCTGTTCCTTCAACTTTCTAATAAACGTTTAACGAACTTAAAAGTGAGAAAAGTACATTTAATAAAACAGTACTTCTAAAGAATGTGTGACCTAATAGAAAATTGAAATAATTATATGCACATTTAATATTGAAAGAGCTGGGGGTATTTTGAATGGCGATACAAACAAATTCTCTACTTACATGAACATTCATATCTCCCTCATTTTCCCTGTTGTACTTTTGTTTTTAATTAACAGATCTTGAAAATCTAATTTTACCAAAATAAGTCATATATACTATATAATCTACTCATAATGTTTTGTTTGTTTCAATGAAACTAATTGCATAATACGTTTTATTGTATGAGAAATAGTAATTGCGATTCAGCACAAGGAGGAAAATGTACGAATATAGCAACGGGGACACGTTTTCCATGAACAGATATGAACCGCTTTCTACAGACATCGATTAACTCAATCATGGGAATCAATATAATGACGTGGAATGCTACTGGTATAATGTCCAGCTCCTCATACCTGTGTAACCTACTCCGCACACGTAAAATAGACATATGCGGAATATCAGAGCATTGGCTTTCTGAATCTAATGTGCATTTTTGTGACTCACTCTCAAACAATTATAGATGTCATGTGGTTTGTGACAGTAGCTTAGCAATAGGAAATCAGCGAAGAATGGGCAAGGGTGGTGTAGCGATCATGTGGCAAAATAAATATGATTATTGTATCACACCTGTAGATATTGATGATGATCACATTGCAGGTATCGAGATGCAAATTTCTGCAAACGATTATATGTATATGTTTCAGGTCTATTTACCCTGCTCCAACCACTCTATAGATATTTTTGCTGACTATATCTGGAGATTATACGATATATATAACAAGTACGCTGATAACGGTACTGTAGTATTTATGGGTGATTTCAATGCGGACATAAGTATATCAGCTAATAATCCCCGCACTCGGCTTTTGCGTAGGTTATTAATTGACTGTAATATGCTAGCGGTTAACACTTTGCCCGATTGTCGCGGATCAAACTGCACCTTTGTCTCCTACGACAGTACTTGTAGAACTACAATAGACTATATTTGTTTGCCTGTTGAAACTGCTGACCTTGTGCTATTTTCCGAAATTATTGATGATGATTGTCTTAATGTTTCTCGTCATAGGCCTGTATTATTATGCTTTAATGTCTACTGGTTCTCGAGTTTGAGCGTACCGGAAGTGTGTCCACAAAAGACATACATTAACTGGAAAAGGGTAACCAGAGAAGATGCCGAGCATTACCAGTCACTACTGTCATCCAGCCGTGTAATACAACGCCTGTGCTCGGACACACTCGACAGGCAGGAAATTGATCGGGCATATATTGACTTAACACATACGCTTTACTCATATGCAAATGAATCCTTGCCCCAAAAACGTTTCAAGTCATTTCTAAAACCGTTTTGGTGCCCGGCTCTGACTGAAGCGCACAACAATTCTCGGCTTGCTCGAGACCAGTGGTGTCGCGCCGGACGGCCCCGTGACCGGAAATGCTTTGAATACACGAGCTACAAAGCGGCAAAGCGTAATTTTAGACGCCTCCATAGGGTGTGTGCAAACCAATTCATGGCGGACATGGACCAACAAATTGATACAGCGGCTGAGGTGGATCAAACTAAGTTCTGGAAGATGGTCAACTCAAGACGGAAAACGTCGGGGTCAAAAATGAATGAAGGAATAATATTCCACGGAACCGTTGTTCGTGACCGCGATGAGCAACTACAAGGATGGGGAAACTACTTTGAGAATCTGTATAAGCCATCAGCATCACGCGACTTTGACGAACAATTTTTGTTGAAAACGTCTACCGAAGTGGAACGTACCCTTCTCTCCACGACCACAGACCCCAACGCATCTGTGTCCCCTGAAGTGGTTGAAAATATCATCAATACACTACCGAGAGGAAAATCATCTGGCGAGGACAATATCGTTTATGAACATTTCATTTTTTCACGGACAGTTGTAGCCCCTGCACTAGCTAACCTCTTCACGCACATGCTAAGACTAGGTTATATCCCGAACTGTATGAAACGTGGTGTGATAATAACTATCCATAAAGGGGGTAGAAAAAGAAAGGATGACCCAAATAATTACCGTGCAATTACTCTTCTCTCGGCGGTTTTAAAATTGTATGAATCAGTTATTTTGTTGCGTTGTAAAGATACTATTTCCGAGACTTTAAGCATGCAACAAGGTGGCTTCCAAGAACAACTCGGCTCTATAATGACGTCATTCGTGTTACGAGAATGCATTCAGTTTTCACGCGAGCATTCATCCAAGATGTATGTCTGCTTCCTGGACGGGAAGCAGGCATTCGACAATGTGTGGCATGCAGGGCTTATGAACAAATTGTTGAAATGCAACATTGACCCCACAAGCCTCATTGCGATTAAAGAACTCTATATGAACGCCAAAAGCTATGTTCTTACCCATGGAAGACGTTCCCATGAGTTCCCGGTTTTGCAAGATACCCGCCAGGGGAGTAAAAGCTCACCGCTCCTGTACCTAGTGTTCATCAATGGGCTTATCAAACAACTGGAGGATAACGGGCTGGGTATGTGTATCTACAACATGAACATCTGTTCGCCGACCGTAGCAGACGATATGGTTTTAATATCGTACTCAAAAACGGGACTTGATAAAATGATGGATATATGCTACAAATACTCGAGAGTATGGCGCTATGAATATAACGCAAGTAAATGTGCCGTCATCGTTTTTAATGAGCGTACAAACACAGGAAACTCCCGCGTGTTTAGACTTGGAAGTGAAACAGTTAAAGAATCCGAAAGTTATTCACATTTGGGGATAACTACCGACGCGTGGCTTTCGTCGCAAATGCTTATAGAGGACGCCTGCAACAAGCTTCGAGGTACATACCTGAGCATATGCAGCAGCGGCTTTAATCCATCATCACTCAGCCCAATCACCTTAAGAACAATTTATCAATCCGTGGTTGTTCCGAAAGCATTATACGGCTGTGAACTGTGGACTGTTATCGGTGCCAGCGATATGTTACGCCTTGAGCGCTCTCATCGGTTTTGTATTAAATCTATGCAGCAATTTCATTCCTTAACGAATACGGACTTTGCACTAGCATCAATTAATGTAAACTCGATTGAGAATATCATTGACAGGAAAAAGCTAGTGTTTTTTGGTCAATTATGTCGTTTACCAAACCAATACCTTGCCAAACAAGTGTTCATTAACAGACTTGTACGATACCTGAATAACGACAAACAAACTAAAGGCTTCGTTCCGGAAATCTACAGACTGCTGTATAAATACCAACTGCAATCGTGTTTAGACGGGTATTTACAATCAGGTTTGTTCCCGTCTAAGCAAGCGTGGAAACAGATGCTCCAACGATCGGTATCCGCTCCGGAACATCACAGACAGTTGGAAAGTATCCGGGACGTGTGTCCCACATTGAACCTTGATGATGTTCTACACGTAGATAAGCCCTCGTCCCTCTGGAAAATATCCCGGATTTCGCCTAAGCTATCGCCCTTAATAGCCACCCTGATGGCACAACTGGGAGGATTCCTCTCTAGATCGTACCCAACAGTGTGCTCATTGTGTGGGATACACACGGAAAACAAACTACTTCATTCAGTGTGTTTTTGTTCGAGAAGGGAACTGTTACGTGAATCACTTTGGGATGCTGTCATTTACCAAAAGGGGTCTCAGTGTTTTATTAAATTAATACGAAAGACACCATTAGAACAAATCGTAACGTTGTTTCAAATGACGCTATCAACTACAGATGACAATCGCCTGAATAATCAATTAGCAATCCTATTGCTGAGACTAGTTTGTTAGTTTGTGAGTGTCTAATTATAAAATCGTCTCTCTATATTGTTGTTGATATGCATGTACATATATTAAAATACACATATTATTATCTATTGTATACATTAATGATGTAAATACTTGTTGTAAATGTGTTAAGCTCTCCATGAATGGAGGAAATAAAGAATCTATCTATCTATCCCACACTAAAGTGACCCGGGAGTCCAGGTCTGGTAAGTTTAAATTAAAATGTGTCGTTATGTATTGCCGTTTCGCACATTGTACATATTCTCTGCTCATTTAAATAAAATAAGAGCAGGCAAAAGGGGGATCTTTCATCGTTGACTTGTGGAATAATTCGATTTAATAGTTTCGGTACGGCGCTTTAAATAGGAAGGTCAAACATAGATTCCGTGTGCGTATATTCAAGTGAATGGGTATTTACCTGTTTTAACCCGATTCTGTTTGGTTTACAACATGAAAATATTGAATAAATTATATTAACCCAAATGATTCCTCTATAATTGGAAGGCTCTTTCTTGTAATATTTTTTACGAAAATTGAAATATCGCACCTTTACACCAAGAATCTAGATGAAAACCACATTCGAAAATGTAATTAAAACTTGTAGTAAGTAAGGTATGGTGAGATAAAATTATTAAATCTATACAGAAATCGGCTACATTTCTTAAAGAGAGTATGCACGATTTGTATATGTGTTGAATTTTAATATATTGATAAAAAAAAGTGTTACAATAACACAAAATATGCAAGAAAACTAATACATTGAAGACGAATTATATAAAATGCAGCAAAGAAAAAATAGCTCCCCGAGCCGATTGTGACGATATTTCGTACATTTTTTCCTACAATAACCGAAGCATTCATCTTTTTTTTTAGGATCGGAGTAAGTGTTCTTGTGTCGTTTAAATAGATATCGTTGCAGATAATTAAAATGATCCGTAAAACTAAATTTAGATTCACATCGTACTTGCATGATATACATGCTGGCGAATTCAACTGTATAGACATTTCCGATTTCAGAATTTTTTTATAATTTAATTAAATTTATAATGAAATATTTGTATGATAAGTTTTTATACATATTTTATATAAATTAATAAATATGTGGCAGGTGTTAAATTATTCGATAATTGTTTAAAATTGTAAAAAAATTGAGCACTATTTATATATTTTTTTCTTAAATTTAAAAAAGCTATTTTTTTAGCGTCACAAGGATAGCGTTTATAAATTCCGTTCTATAAATAAAACTCGTTTTTGTTTACTTTACATTCTTCATAAAACCATAATGATTTCTTCGCATATTTAATTTTGCGCTGGTTGACGCTTGCGTGTATATGTATATGTATATGTATACGCATCTTTTGACGATTTAAAAACATGAAAATTATAAAGCGTTGCAACGCGAAACGATTGAATAATTTGGAGAGTTCTGTTGTTGTCGTTTAATTTTGTGAAACTACGAAGATTACTTATAATTATAAGGTATAAAATACGTGTTAAATACATACATGGCAGGATGGCCGAGCGGTCTTATTGGTTTTTACTCCAGGACTCTGGGGGTCACTGGTTCGAGCCCTGATACTGTCTACTTTTTTCCTTTTTTAATTTTATTTTTGATTTTTACTGGAGCTTTTTAGATCCAATGTTTACATTTATCAATATAAAGCATTTAATGACAAACTTTAAAACATGCCAAAATCTGTGAAAAGGCCCCTTTCAATTTTGTCACGATAGACAAAAGTAGAAAAGCACAAATCCGCTGTTTCGTTGCGCATTTCTGTTCTCTTTTGGACGTGGGCATGATTAACTTTGAAAAATATCAACATAGATAATATAAGATTGAGCTTTCCAAGTTTCTGTAAATATTAAAATGTCTACATTTATACAGTTTAAAAATCACTGTCCTCTAGTTTTGAAACAAGACCTGAACATTCCAGAATAGCACAGTATGCTGCTTCCGGTCGTCTTCCTTTATACCAGGCGTTAGGTCATACCCATGGTAACGGTGGCTTCCGGCGCTGATACGCTGTCCCCCGGTAAATAATATGTTGTTCTTTTTACTTTTTAGTAATATTTTGCACTAAAAAATGGAAAGTTTTACCCTTGACCATTGTCTTAAATAGATCAGTTAATATGTACTTATATTGGTTTTGTATATATATTTGACGCCCTCCGTATGATTACAGTTCGTTTTATTTTCAAACTTGTATCGAATTATACAAACTAGTTTACCAAATATCAAGACCAAGATAATTGATAGGTAACTATCATTAAGTTACTTGTATTAGTACACAAATAATAGGTAACTATCATTAAGTAACTTGTATTTGTACACAAATAATAGGTAACTATCATTAAGTTACTTGTATTTGTACACAACTTTATTTGCGTAGTTTATCGTTGGTTTAATGCACATATGTCTTTTCTTAACTTAACATGTATGTTTTTGTCACAAGTGATTAGCGTGTGGATATGATATTAAGTACTAAATAAAGGGATCTTTTCACGTTTATAAAATTGACAATTTATAAAAAAAGTTTCAGATTCGCAAATGTTCGTTATAGTTATGATTTTTCTGAGGAATCAGTAATACTGAACATTAACAATGTTCTAAAATATCCATTATATATGCATCTTTTACAGATTTAAAAACCTGAAAAATATAAAGCGTTGCAACGCGAAACGTGAATTATTCAAAGAGCGCTGTGGTTTTCAGTATATTTTGTGATTCTACAAGGATTGCTTATATAAAGTATAAAGCATAAAATAAATCACCAATTGTATGAGCACGGATGGCCGAGTGGTCTAGGCGATAGACTTTTACTCCAGGTGTCAGTGGTTCGAGCCCAGTTCGATCACAGTAAAGTGATACTTTTTTCTTTCTATATTTGTGTGTGGAGCTTTTAAGATCCAATTCCTACATTTATCAATATAAAGCATATAATGACAAACTTCAATACGTGCCGAAATCTGTGATATATATATGTATATATAATGACAAATAATGGAGTACAACTGTGTCAATTACTCTCAAATTCATAAATACACGTAAGGCAAACAATGTTGAACGCTATGAATAATTCGACGGTCTTAAACGGAATAGAGCAAAGTACGTTTATAGGTGTTTTAGAAATCCAAAATACAACTTATTATAATAGCAACACGTCTCTTAATTATTCATAGAATTATTTGCAGCACATCTTGTTATATGACAACTATAATTATGCTTATGCAGAAGATTTTACCTAAATAATCACTCGACATTTTCGACAATGTATTAGGTTCCCCTGGTGACAGAAAAAACATATAAAGAAATAATAAATCAAGCTATTGCCCCCGTTAAGGAATGTTATTTGCGTGACGTTGATAAAGTGCTGAACGCATATTTTAAGGACGCCTACGATGTTAAGCTGGGTAAATTACAACGATTTTTAGGATCGATAGCGGCCTTCGGGCTACAGTGAAAGTGTGATATCGCGTGATTTGTTCATTCGCAAACCAATCTGGTTCGGTAATGCAACATATTAATCGTAGTATGTCGTTGTTTGATGCCTGTGGTGTGGACAGTACGTGCTTTACATGAATTTGCATATTAAAACGATATTTTTAATAAAAACGCATTTTAACTTGTGAACTATATAAAGGACATAGCTCTGTAGGCCGGATTTTTATTACTAGCTAATCGCAAGTAAGAAGCGGACGCTATGTGTGCACTATTTTTTTCAAAGCAAATGCATAAGCTATACTGGTAGATAGTTCCAACAAAACCAGAAACATACTAAAAGGATACATAATGCGTTTGTTTGTGTTTTTCATTTACTTCTTAGTTTTATGGTCTCTTGATAGTCGAGGCTTACAGGGCTATGCTGATACACAAACGGAGCACGATTTGCACAAGCGACTCTTTCAGTTATACAACTCGAACATAATGCCGCGTAATTTGACGTCGTTGGACCCGTTTCAGGTCGGCATTGAGCTCTACCTGATGTCGATCGATGAAATCAATGAGGTTCGACAAACTATGGCCATAATGGCATTTTTAGAAATAACATGGACTGACCATTTCCTAGTATGGGAACCCTTGGAGTATTCTAATATATCTTCAATCAACGTTAAGGTCAATGATATTTGGACTCCGGATATAGTTCTTGAGAACACATTGGACAAACAAACTGATTTGATTGACGAAGATGGGAATGCAATTATTCATTCCGATGGCCGTGTCATTATCTGGCCTTATGGAAGGTACACTGTTTCTTGTAAAATATTTATAGGACAGTTTCCGTTTGACAAGCAGACCTGTGTTTTCGATTTTCTTTCATGGACCAACCCGAGTCCAAAGCTCGCTTTGAGAAGCGCGTCAATGGAAATAATCCAAACTTATTATAAGGAAAACGGCGAATGGACGCTAAAACGCGGACACGTTATAAGCGAACTGAGGCCATTTGGCGATTACCCAGAGGACCACGTTATCTTTACTTTTGAACTTCAGCGAAAGTCACTGTTCGTCGTTATGAACATAATGCTTCCGATAGTATGTATTTCATTTCTTAATACGTTTTGCTTTATATTACCGTCGGATGGCGGTGAGCGGATAACGTTCTGCATTTCTCTATTCCTCACACTGGCCGTGTTCATGACGATTGTCAACGGGTCTCTCCCCGAATCATCGGATGAGGTGTCGAAATTCGGTGCCTACATTGGTCTTCAACTCATCGGTTGCGGAATGTCAACCATCGCTACAGTTTTGTCGCTGTACTGCTATCACGAAAGCAACAACACCCCTGTGCGTGCAAGCGTCCGGTTGTTTGTCATGACAATGTGCGTGCCGAAACGGTTTCGAATACATCAGCACCACGTCCACAATAAATCAAATTCAAATAATAATGACGACCAAACCGAAACAGCGTCGAGTGATACGATCGACGACTCTGGAAAAAAGGATTCATGTTTGCCCAATGGAACTGGAACAATAACTTGGAAAATGGTTTCCTTTGCGTTGGACCGATTTTGTTTCGTGGCCTCTATAGTTTGGCACGTAGTCCTATTAAGCGTTCTCTGTGCCGTCTTGGAGTCATAAACATGTTATGGATTGAAACATAGCTGTGTTATTAACAACTTTTCGAGTGCTCATCTAAAAAAGAATCCTTTATTAAAACATTTAAGAGTATAACTTCGAGAATTGAATATGCTTACTCTGTTGTCATATGTATATTCAAGTATTTGTTATTCAACATAGGCGAGTTCTGGGTTACAAGTGTCGCCTGATTTTAAATAGTGGAAGCTGTTCTTGGATGCTTTTTTTTAAACTTCAATTAAGCCGGAATGTGTTCAGGAAAAAAAACAAATTGATTAGACACATATTATTTCCTGTGGGACACAAGATCAATGATCATTCAATGAATAGGCAAACACATGAATGCAAACATTACGAAATTAAGAAAAAAACATTCGGTTTTGCTAGTTATTGACCTTCAAAGTATTCGATCATGTAATGTATACACATTATAAACGCCTTTTTGCAAAATAGGACAGTATGAAAGCTGTACATATCATTCATATCAATCGTACTATACGAATTGCAGTCATTTGCATGAACACGTAATATTATATATTAGAGCTATACCACAAAATATATGCCGAGTAGAACGTTTCAGATTGATAAGTGTTGAAATTAGAAATTGCCCGATGAATGTGAAAATTGGTTATGAATGGCACGTAATTTTGCCGGTGACGTATTTTTAATCGCCACATGATGCAGCTGTATATCTCTACTATTTGACCCAATCAATTACTGCGTATATATCCCACAAACGTAAATATTACATATATTCGGCGACCGAATGTTAACATCAGAAAGTTATTTTGGCCAATCATCACAGTTCGTTGATGACGGTCACAAGTGGTAACGCAACTATTACTAACTGGACACGTCTTGATTTTGCAATATTACACATAAAAGTAGCATGCTGTTTTGGTGTTGAGAAGTTTCTAGTTGTTACAACATGTTTATTAAATGTTTTATCTTCCATTGGTGGTTGCTCAATATTCCTCTGCACCATCACTTTATATCTTAAATTGCGATATGAAGCTGATAGGCAATCAAGCATGGTCAACTAATTTTGATACCGATCGCATGCCGAGAGCGATTGATACTATTGCTATTTCTCTCTTTTCGGCTTATTTGCAGTCTACGCTAATGACGGATCGTTGCCGTAGTTTTAAGCAAACTTAAAAATTATTTGTTATATGGAAAATTCCGCCTGTATTTTCCTTGAGAAAAACGGATGTAGTTTCGCTATTTTCATGTCGATGAGGAATTCAAAATCTCTTTCTTATGATTGCTCTCTCACTGTACTTATTCCACCTGATGCATCATCGTGAGATCGATGAACGTGTACTATTTGTAATAAACTCGAAGATGAGTTTCATTTTATTCTTGAATGTACGTCATATACGGAACACAGATCAATATATATTCCATTGAATTACAGGCAAAGACCAAATATGTACAAATTTATCGAGCTCATAACTTTAACAGAAACATTTTAGCTGTTATATTTATGATTAATTTTCGATTCGATCGCGAAATACCTTTGTATCATCCATTTAATGTACATGTGTTATGCTGTGTTTCCTACTTTACGAATTGTAACGTTTTGAATTATAGCTTTTATGTCAGACTTTTCAAATGTTCTCATAACTACTATTGTTTATATAGCATATTACATGACTTTTGGACCTTTTATATGTTAGATTTCGTAGGTAGTCTGTATAGTGTTTATACAATGATAGTAAATATTAATTAATATCAAACGTCGTATTTTCAATACATTTTGTTGTGTCTGTTTGTGAAGATATTTGAACCGATTTCTTACATCCGTATAGCTTAGTTTATTGTTTCCAGAGCCTTTGGGTTGCCTATGTTTTCGTTCGTATAGTTAGCCTGCAAGGGCTGACGTTTATGATATTATAAGATGCATGTGTTTTAATTGAATATAATTTCAGAACATCTTACTGTCAACAAATCTTTTACAAGCCTGGTACTATCACAAACTGTTCTACTACCCTTTAACATATTATATATGTTTATATATATATATATATATATATATATATATATATATATATATATATATATATATATACTTGTACTTGTATCATTAGAATATTCCGCATTAAACCAATTTTGTTAATCTGGTTTAGTACAAAGTATTTTTATTATTACATTTGGCTTGTGGAGACCTAATCTATGTAAATACGGTATATTTGGTATTCTGCGTTAATTTGAGTTAATTAACTTCATACACTCTTACGCAATTTGGACATATTAAATTACATATTTACTTTCGATAATTATTTCTTTTCTAGTGTAATATATAATAATTCGTGTATGAATCGTTGTTATTAAACGTTTTACTTCTTTGTATAACTATATTTTGTATAATCATAAACTGTGTATTTTGTAAACAAGGTATGCATGCTTTGTCCACTTGGGCTTTTTATCTTCTGGTTGGATTGTTTAATAAACCATCATCATCCTTTTTGCGAAAGCCTAAAATGGCTGATGTAACGACTTCCTCCAATCCAACGAAATCCAAAATCAGCTGTCTTAATAGAAAATTTGAAAACTGGTCAACGAACAGCGAGACTCATTTGAAACAAGAAATATCTTTAAAAAAAGATATACGGCGTAAATAGTTTAATGAATGAGATCAAGGATAGCGAATGTCTTTTTCTGTGCAGTTCTTTGCTGCATCACACGCAGTACGGGATGTTACGGGGAGTTTTCGCGGCTTATTTTACATTATAACATATTGCTGGTCATAAACCTATAGATACAAAACAGAAAACCAAAAGAAGAATGGAAGTGAAATTTAAACATATGAGTCAACCGGCCACACGAGAAGTATCCGTATTTATAGGCGCGTTCTTCGAACAAACCTGTTTTAGTGGTTTGTCGGGCATTGATATTTGATTCGATTATTAACAGTATCAATTATCATCGTGCTAATGCTTAAAGTGATATTATGGGCATTTTGCACTGTTGAATTGAGCTGAAAAGAATTAACAGGTCAAAATAGTTCGTTAAAATGTGGTTACTGATAAATTATCTGCAACTCACCTTGCTACCAGTTGTTTATAAAAATATATTTTATATTCGATATTCTTACGTGACCCACCCAGTCCTGTAAGCTGAAATGATCCGTAAAACAATTTCGTGTCTTTGTGTCGTATGAACAAATCTGCACTTAAACTAAATTTAGGTTCAACTCGTAAACGCATGATCAGTTGTCAAACGAAAGTACGGTTGATATTCAAATGCATTATTTTTCTCTTTCTGGTATATTGTTTTAGTATGATGATGCTGCATTAATTAATATAAGTGTATATGAAGTAGAAACATCAAAAATAATCAACGGTTGCGATAGACACCTATAAACTGTTACATGCTCATAATATCACTTTAGTACATTAGGCAATATGGACGAATAATTATTGTTAAATTTATCAACAATAATATTTATCATTGTATTGTTGAAAACACATTAAGAATCTTTTATTTACATACCATAATTATATTGCTGAAAATCTTCATTTAACATATTTCTGGTCTAAAGAAAATTCCAGGTCACCTAGTTCACGGATAGCGTCTTTATTATATAACGATTATTTTACTGGCCGCCAACTCCGGTGATGACCTGTATATAAACTCTGAATGTCCGCGAATTGACCCGATATACCTCGCGGGTTGAAATGCAATGCTTTAAAGTGAGGCCTCGCTTCCATTGCTCTTTATACTTTTACATGTTAACATGTTGACAGGAATAAGGAAGTAAGTACTAAATATGAGAACATAGCCTTTTAAGTATAAACGCTCTTGCGCTGGTAATACTCTGAAAATAAAAGGTGTACGCACAAACTGTATTGATGTCGAGAATTGAGTGTAAAACTGTTCTATCTATTAAGCCTTTTCATTCGAGATAAAATTGTTTCATACAGTAAAACCGTGTTACAAAGACGCGGATATGTTTCCAATGTTGTGGTGGTATACTCAAATCAGCCAATGGAATAAATGAAGTGTATTCATTCGTACCTAGCCGCGGGAAATTTTATTGGAATTTTATTGGACACTTACAAAGGTCAGGCTAAGGTGAAAAGCTGGCTTATGCAGCTTACGCCGAAAAATAGGTTGGCAGACGCATATACAACAGGTTAGATGAAATCGCATTCAATAGACAGATATACATTAGTTGACCAGCACTTGTGGCAGTTCTGCTTACCTCTATTGCGATGTTTTAAATCATTAGTAAAAACGTGGTTAGATTTTTTCCCGACGATTCACTTTATCAAACTTTTAAACTTTATTTATTATTCTTTGTAAATAAAGTTTTATCTTTTGCTTTCCATGACCATACCATTGAGCGCAATGTATAGTAATTAATGTTAGAGAACACAAAATAGAAAATCATATATGTATTTTGTGTTAAAGATAAACGCTTGATTACCTTGTTTTCTTTCCTTAACGCATTTACATTCTTCATGTTAACGTAATTTTGTTAATGCCACACATTTTTTTATTTTAACATCGGGGTTAAGACGTGAAAGCATGTTACGAAGGACATTTCAAGTCGTGATTTAAAGCAACATCTTAAAATGAAATACATGACAAAGTAAATTTAAGTATAAATAAGAAACATATCATATCTATGCCAATTAGAATATATCTGTGGGCTACAAGGTAGTAATCAGTCTATTTTGAGCTTTAAAACTTATAAAATAATCGCGTTAGTCGAAATGGAGGTATACGTCTAGAAATCATACTTTCGGTTTTAAATGCGGTACCGTTTGAAAAATAATAAATTACATGCTAACTAGGCAATAGATTTAATGTTATATATCTCAATTAGAATATATATGGTGGTTACAAGGTAGAAATCCTTTTTTGCGCTTTAAAACTTAACAATAATCGCGTTTGTCAAAATTGACGTATTAGTATAGAAATCCTACTTTCGGTTTTTAAATTAAAAAAAAAATATAATAAATTGATTGCTAACTAGGCTATCGATTTAATGACAATTGTGCAAACTTTTAAATTACATCTATGTGTATTGATTAACATGTACTTCATTTCAATGTGTGTGACTTTAAATACTGCCTCTTCGTTGTTTGTTTTCGCATTCTTTCCTTCACATATCCTAAGGTCGACATTCAAGCTTGATAAAGGAATCAGGGTTGCACTTATCAGTTACACAAAGAGCTTCAACTTTGTTGATGTTGCTGATAATGATAATAAACAATGGTTGTCGTGTTACTTCAAGAAGTTTAGTAAACAATTACTATAACAATTATTAAATTATTAAAATAAACAATTATTATATCCTTTAGCAAAAACAATCTTCTTGTAAAATATTACATATTAATTCCTCTGATTTAACATATTGTTTACTACGTTAAGATGTAGGTGTAGGACGATTTGTCAGACTAGTATCTTCATAATTGGGTAGTTTTGAAAGTATTTTCTTAAAGCAACTGCATTTATCCTTAAATAGTTGTGTGTCCATTATTATATATTTACCTATTAAACGTTGTCCATGAATGCCATCTCGTCAATCTATTTATGCTATCGTTTTTTTATGTGACGATTTTATAAGTGATCAGTGCAGAGTATTTTTATGCCCCCGGGTCGATAGATCGGGGGTATATTGTTTTTGGCCTGTCTGTCTGTCATTCTGTCACAAAACTTTAATATTACAGTAAAGTTTGCAATAACTTTTGAAATATTGAACATAGCAAATCATATTTGGCATGAATGTGTTTCTCATGGAGCTGCACATTTTGAGTGGTGAAAGGTCAAGGTCAAGGTCATCCTTCAAGGTCAAAGGTAAAAAAAGCGGCGCATTAGGGAGCACTGTGTTTCTGACAAACACATCTCTTGTTTAATACGTTTTCAATTTTTAATGTGTGTTTCAATGACTTTGTTGTTTGTGTTGTACTACATTCATGCAATCTACCATATGTTTGTGTTTCGAACTAAGCTGCTCTACTGACATAATTGATTTATTTATCCCATCATCAGACGTGCATTGTCGAAATAAACCACGGTGGAATAAATTTACCTTTATTTCAGCAGTGCTGAAATATAGCTGTCACGCGCGGCGAAGAATGTTCATATTACTCGGAATTAACTATAAAGTAATCATTTTTAGTAAAATCGAATCAGATTTAACAAAACAAACAATTTGATACCAAGATGTAATATAGTTTTTACACATACTGCAACTCAAAAAGCAAATAAACATTATTTACAAATATTAAGTGCGCGTACTCGTGACGTCATCATTAATACGTCATACGACACAATGCATGTTGTTTCACGCTAAAGATGCAGTTGTTTAGTGTCTTTTTTTCATTATTTCTTAAAAATCGGGGACGTAGAGGTATGATAAACGAAAAACAGGTTGGTTACTGATCTTTTTGTAATGTATTAGGCTCGACACGATTAAAATAATGAAACAATGTTTGCTTAAAATATCTTTGGGATTTTCCGTCTAGTTCGATTTTCCTATTCTATGTTTAAAGAAATAATTTACGACTAAGAAAATTGATGGGATAAATCGAATACTAGGTCGGTGCCGAATAAAGCAAAGTTTATCTTGCTCGGCACGAAAATCTGAACCACTCGCCAAGGCTCGTGGTTCAGATTTTCTAAGCCTCGCAAAATAAACTTTGCTTTATTCGGCACCGACCTAGTATTCTCTATATCAGTACCGAATGCTATTGCGATTGTCATTGAGTACAAGTTGACGTCAGTGCGTAATAAAATACATGTATAATACACCTTTATGTGCAGTAACGTATGACATACGTGAACATACGTATACATACTTCAACTACCAGACTGTTTTACTGACTTCTATATTGTTTACTCACTTCTATATCATTACGTACGTACATGATGAAATGCTATCCCTTATTACACTATTTTTACGCGCGTAAGCGTTTTTGGCCTGGGGCGTAAATTCTGACAAAGGGTGAAATTCGGACAACATTTTCTTCCCAAGCACAATAAATTTGGCCCCAGGCCTTCATCGCATACAGCGCTTTGATTTATCATGGGAAATACAAGCGGAATTTCCTTTATAACACATACTGTTTCAATTCGCTTGATGTATTCTTTGCTTTCTTAAGCAAAATACACGCGGAATTTTCCCTGATTATAGTATAACACGTTCAACCTAAATCTCTAAATCTAGTGTAGTTCATATAGTGCTGAAATCCAGTGATCTAGTGATTGAAATCCATTACAGTCCACATGTAAAATATGCATGCATACATACTATCTTTTACACGGCCATGTGAAACAGTTACCCGCTAGATTGTGATTGAATGCTCTAACGCATCGAAGTATTTTGGATCGCAATCTGAATCTTAAACATATAAATATTTCATATGTCTCTCTCAGTAGCACCCAAATTGCATGTGGTCACATTGAAGTCGATCACAATATATCATTATAGAATCAATATCTCAGTAAAACTAATCACCTTTAACTATTGTTTACCATGCGGAGTACACGATCTACCGAACAGCAGAAAGACGTTTTACAATGAACTTGTTTGGCATCAGGGCATCACGATAATTTAATACACCACAGTTTATATAAACTGCTGAAATCCAATTTAAACAAACATTCTTAAATGACTTCCCGATAGCATGTATGTTAGACTTTGAAATAATATGATGGAACCAAGCCGACAAATGCAAAACCCAACTTCCTTGTTCAGCAGAATTTGAGGCTCATCCGTCGATTTATATTCATATGAACGAAAGTTAAATTCACTACGAAGACTAAGCAATTGCAATCTTCTTTATTGTTATTGCACCAATGTATGTCGCATAACCATTCCTATACCATAAACAGACAATACATTCTTCATTTTTGTATATGATGGGAGCCAAATCCTTGCTTCAATATATCAATTGTACATTTCTTTTCTCAGCATCTTTTGACTGGGCCTTAATTCAAGTTGATATTGAAGCTTCTTTGCAAGTAACATACTAATTTCTATCATGTGTTCATAAATTGTTATCTAGGTTGTTTTCAGAATTAAATAAAAGCAAACATGCGAATGTATATATTCCTATTTAATTAGCCTCATCTTTATGCTCAGCACATTTTCCTTAACTTCTTTTGAAATAAATATGTTTTAATTGTGTTACCTATTCGCTGTCATTTTGATTTTTTGTTACAAAAAGCGCATAAAATATATAAAAATAATTTTTACACTAATAATTGTTTACAAAAAATAAATTAATAATCTGCCTTTGTAAACTTCTAGTTAAACGATCCTTTAATTTCTCAACAGCACTCCAGGACAAAGTAGATATCATACAAAATATAATACCTGCAAGGTAAAACCATTTCTTTACAACGTCAATAAGTGAAGTATTTGTTCCAAAGCATGATCAAAGTGGCACCCAAAATGCAGCAGAAACATTTTTGGATTCAAACCAAAATCGGAGTGGGATGTTGTCCCTTCGAGCCCCTAGACTGATGCAACGTGTGAGCTTATACCTTAACTAGTGTGCTAACATGTTACTTTTCTAGATTGGTTAAATGTCTGGAGAAATTTGCGCGGTGTGGACGAGCGTTGATTCCGATTGCTGCCGCATATTTTGCAATGCTGATACAACACCATAATTTAATTCTCCGGGTTTCTCTTCAAAAACGGCATTTACATTAAAGGTAACTAGCTGTTTCAATTTTTTGGGGACTCTCATCATTATTTCTCGATTCATTGACACACCCGTTTCCTGCAAATGTAAACGTGTAGGCACATGCAGATTTTGGACCATAAAAACGGAAAGTAATACAAAAACAGTATCTCGACCTGTTTTCTGTAGTATCATTTTGCGACACCGTGTAATATCATTTTGCGGCGCCGCTGCTGGTATTACTCCTCTTTAAACCTTGCGTCTTACCGTCCTGCTTTCTCTAAAATTTGACATTACTATCTTTTCATACGCATGCTGGTCGAACATAAAGGCGCCGGTGTCCCTCAATGTCCTTTACCAAGAGTAACCCTATGCTCGCATACATTTAGTATCCGCCGACACGGATAGTTTTGTTTGTAGTCATGGCGACGGTCTAAGTCACCATATTTTTGTTTTTGAGAACCAGAGTCGCACAGTACTGGCATTGATAAAAGTCTTAATACACGTATCGATTATGGTTTAGAAAAAGTAAGACAACTTACATAAAACAGTATAAGGATATACAAGCATAAACATTATATTATATTTTATAAGTTAACATTTTACACTTTTTAAACAATACATGTCCTTTTACAGTAAATTATATTGCAGTAAAACATAAATATGTTAGTGTTTAATAAATGCTGTATGCGGAAGGATTAATGTATTTTGGAGTAGTCTTGCGGCAAATTGCTTAAATTGTTTACTCCACATTTATTAAAGGTTAGAGGAATCTACGTGATATAAACTTGGACCGATTACACAAATTAAATAAAATTCCTAACTGAAAACATAATGTTAACTATTTACTTACAAAGATTATGTTAGATTGTTAAATGTCAGGTTTACCTACAATAAAACATAATTATTACTACCCATGGGGTACGTAAGGTACCAAATTAAATACAATGTGTTTCTTCAATAAATGGTATGAACTGGTGATTATGTAGACAGCAACTTAATTTGAAAGTTTAGTATTTTGTGTTGCGCATGTTGCTTATGAATTGTGAAAAACAAACTTGTAAAAAACTGACGTTTGCAGAACATTGATCAGGCATTACAATGTTTAATGTATTTGCTAGGTGTTACACCTAAATTATAACAATAGTTATTCGGGCGATTGCTTGCCTAAGCTTTTAAGTGCAGGCTGTGAAGAAATAGTAATGTCCATAAATACAGTGCTGTGATATTTAATTTGATTATCTTATTGAGCCCTTAATCCTATTAATTGATTTTATTACTTGCCGGCAAATCTATTGTGTATTATTTAATGATTTGATGGGAATTCTCATAGCAACCTCGAATCAGGTATATAATGTGTTTGGTTTGAAACCGTTTTCTCCCTACGGCAATTCAGTGCATGGCCCAAAACAACTTGGGTTAGTTTGGGCAAGCAGCGGTACATTTGCTACCACCAGACCACATTTAATTTGTTAACAATTATTAAATCCAAACTCAAATGTCTTCTACTAATTTTATTTCACAATCACACATTATTCAAGAAAGCACAATAGAAATACACTATTATGATAAGAAACAAAAGTATATTTAAAACATTGAACAAGTATTGATTTCAAGACACAAGTGTTCAATAGAATATATTAAACATCTATCCGTTTTCCCCCTCTCTCCAAAAAACCTCTTTATATACTATTCAAATAAGACTTTATGCAAATTTATGTCAATATGCAAATTTCTGCCAATATGCAAATTTAAGGAAATGAGCAGAAGTGACCATGATTGATGGCGATTTGCAGAAATTAAGATATTTATAGCAATTAGCAGAAATGCAGAGGTACTCATGGGACAGATGGACTACACCTAGTATTTATCAAAGTGTGTGACCAGCAATAATATTACAGAAGTATCCATTACTCCCAACTTGAAATACTTTAATGGCAAAATAAGCTTAATCTTAAATGCAACAGGTTTTAGTTGTTACTGAATAGCCAAGCTGTCTATCGAGTCTAAATAACATAAATACGTAAGTTGTGGCGTAAGTTACTAATCATAACATTACAATAATGCTATTGCAAAATCGTACTGTGGTTTTTTAAATATACACTTATTCATTTGAGCAGGATTTTTTTTAACTTAAGTATTATAACAAATAAAAAATACATGGCATGTGGCTAGAAAAAGAAGGGGCTATTTAAAAGTTTCATGAAAACATACTCTGTGCGAAACATGCTTTAACTGTTAAATGAGTAATACATTCTACAAATAACTATACAGTTCTCAAACTGTCAAACAAATACAAAATATCAACATTATATTTAGTTCGTCTTCCCTCGAGGCATACAAACATTTAAACACAAAACAATTTCATTTGAAAAAAACAAAGTGCATCTTTTCAGCGCCCATCATCTTATAAATAAATTGTTCAAGATAGTGAACCCATTATGCGTACATATTTTAATTGAACGAAACACTTAGTTTCAATTACAATAGTAAAATAAGGTTTCCAGTCTGTATTGTATTTTCTATTTTAAAAAAGAGGCCGTTAAGCTATAATTGTCGTACATGTTCGTTTATAGTTGAAATAACTACTTGAATCACCATGTTAATTTGCTTTTAATGTACCTACTTTATTCAAACTAACATTTAAATATTTAAAAATCACCCCTGTCTTTTTAAAAACTGGAAATGAATTCCTCAAGTATATCGAACCGAAAACAAGCGCTGTTGTTCACAGGCGACGTTATATAAACCTAAACCACTCGCGTCGCGCAAATTTGATATTTAAATTATGCACATACAGATAAATGTTAAAACACTCGATTGCTTTTAGGAATACTCAATGGTTTGGTAATAAACTATGCACATAAATATTAATGTTTGGGCTTTACAGTTCGTCCTAATCAATTATGTGCTAATTCAAGTCAATGCTTCCTATTATCACCGTTTTGGATCGATAGACGTAGTTGGGCTGCTGCAAAAGTTGGATATGACACCACGATAGTACAGTTTTTCCCACACGGACGCTATTTGTGGATCGTAGGGTGTTGAAGGTTTTCGTACTTCATGTGGAAAGTTGACGATTTTTAAAGATATAACATATATAATGACAATTATAAATAAATTTACTCGTATTAATGAAAATGTCAAGAAATAATTCCGCAGGGTGGATATTTACGCATGAATAATGGAAGCGGAAAACATACGTTCTGTTTAAATTGTGTTGTCCATGTATACGCTATAATTTGTTCCATAACAAACGGACGCATTATACAAAGATATAAAATGCGTGTGGTGGAATATTTTTTTTACCTATTGGTTGTGTGTTCTCTTGATAGATTTTGTGTTCAGTGCGATAATGATTCACACACGGAATATGATTTACACGAGCGACTGTTCAAAATGTACAATTCGAACATAATGCCACGTAATGTGAAGTCGTCGGACCCGTTAAACGTCGGCATTGAGCTTTACCTGATGTCGATTGATGAAATTAATGAGGTCCGACAAACTATTTCCATAATTGCATTTTTAGAATTTACCTGGACGGACACTTTCCTAGCATGGACACCCTTTGAGTATTCTAATATAACCTCGATTAATGTAAAGGTAAAAGACATTTGGACTCCGGATATAGTTCTTGAGAGCACACTTGATAAACAGACGGATTTGCTAGATAAAGATGGGAATGCGATTATTTCATCAGATGGAAGTGTGCTCATGTGGCCGTATGGAAGGTACACTGTTTCTTGTAAAATATTTATTGGACAGTTCCCGTTCGACGAACAGACGTGTGTATTCGATTTTTTGTCATGGACTTTCCCGAGCTCGAATATTGTATTAAACAGTTCATCAACGGAAATAAGCAAGAAGTATTATAAGGAAAGTGGCGAATGGACGCTTAAACGCGGAAAAGTCATCAGCGAAAGTAGGCCAACCGGCGAAGACACATGGGATCATGTTGTCTTTACGATTGAGTTACAGCGAAAGTCATTGTTCGTCGTACTGAACATAATGCTTCCGATAATATGCATTTCGTTTCTGAACACGTTTTGTTTTATGTTGCCGTCAGATGGCGGAGAGCGAATAACATACTGCATCTCTCTATTTCTTACTCTGGCCGTGTTCATGACTATTGTCAATGACTCCCTCCCAGAAACCTCGGACGAGGTGTCAAAATTCGGCGTCTACATTGGTCTTCAACTAATCGGGTGCGGTCTGTCGATCATTGCTACTGTGTTTTCGCTGTACTGCTATCACAAAAGCGACCACAAACACGTGAATGTGTGCGTCCAGTTTTTTGTAAGAGCAATGTGCGTGAGCAGATGTCATCACACAAGTCGGCAGCAAGACATCAATAATGTCGATGAAAATACGTCTAACGGCGAATTCATAACAGCGGCGAGTGCTACGATCGTCGAGTGTGATACATGTCTGTCCGATGAAAATGGAACGATACATCAATCACCTCCGATTACCTGGAAAATGGTGTCCTTTGCGTTGGACCGATTATGTTTCATGGCTTCAATAGTGTGGCATGTACTTCTTATTAGTGTGCTTCTTGTCGTCATGGTTTCATAATAGCGCGGTGGGTGGAAATGGAGGGATCGTCGATGAAAACGAATTGTCAATACCGATATAAAAATACGATACCATTGAGCAATTAACGCTTTAAATTGTTCACCTGGGATTGGTATTTTATATTGATAGCGTCGATTCCTAGTTGATAAGTGCTGTTCAATGTGGACTGTTCGCTCTTACTATATAAAAACTTTATTTAATCAAGCCATGATGAGAAAAAATCGAATCTTTAATTAAGAGACAAATCAGCAAGGATGTAAGTGGAAATCCTTCAATACAGGATACTTCCTATGGGACACATGATCGCATACCTCAATTATCATTAAGTGGATGGGCAAACACATTAATTTAATTATTCAATACAGAATTCATGACATACATGATTCAAATAAGAATGCATGACAAAGCGTAACTTCAGAGGAAAAAAATGATTGTGAAATTATCTGAAGTTAAGGTTTTAAACTGTTTGTTTGGTTTTTGCAGTATTTTATTACGAGATTTATTGTTCACAGTGTATTACTTTATAAGTTGACTTGTGTAGCTTTAGACTCAGTTTTCAAGATCATGGTTCTAATATTCATAATTACATAATAACATTAAATAATTTGTAGGCTTAACGTGTGACACTTGCGAAAGAAAAAGAAAAATGTCTGCCAAACGATTTATTTAGAACATTGTTTCGTTTAATAATTATATAAGCTGAGCTGGACTACACGGCAGAGAGTATGTCTTGATATAAATGAAGGCTGGTTATCGACATGTTTTACTTACTCCACAGGTTTGCTTAAGCCGTCATTGGAAACAACATGAAGTCTTTATAGTAATTTGTAAATAAATTGATGATTATTGAATGTTTAGTTATTTTAAATGTGTACGGCTACGACGAAATTATACACATTAAATTTATAAGAGTATTTTTATTTTTGGAGACACCCAAATTCCACTGATTTTGAACATAAGTCCCGATGCATTTTTCAAAAATAAGAACATTAACAATTAGCAGTATGATTGCGTTTTCCGTTTGTAGTTACCGTAGTAGTTCATTATCACTTATTTATGTGGCATTATCCCTAAGGCACGAGCTATCTTATTGATTTGTATTGGGGGAAAAATCGCAGTCGATTTGAATTAAGTCGAGAGTTAATAACGACAAAGACATATCTGTTTGTCATTTTATGAAATGCGTTTTTATTATTTTCTTTTATTGTGTTTATCTACCTTAAGCATTGAATAAAATACACGTTTCAACATATGTTTAGCGCTGCATTTCGCGATATGTGTGCGTATGAAGGCCTGATATGAATGCAACTTTTGCATTATAACGGCAGCCGTTTATTGTAAAAGTTCGTGTCAGGTACATGGCATAATTATTTTCCTACCCAGGTCTCTCTGCAAGTTTTTACACATGCTCCATAATGCGAGTTAAATTAAAGATCAATTTGTGTATATTAAGTCGAACTATTAAAGGTCAATTTAATACATCAAAATGTAGATCCAGTAATAGTTCGTGTGCATGTTCTCCTCATTTTGTGTTGTTGTTTGTTACCTCCGTGCTTTGTAAGCCTTCACTAAATAATGAAAACAACACCATCATTTTTAATGACGTTAAAAAATATATTATTACGACAAAGCGATTCATTACTTAGCTAACTCTTCTTTTTTACATTTTGCTGGACAGGACTTAATACTATCTTTATAACTATCCTTTTTTGCATAAGATATATGTATATTTCCTATAAAATCATTAATTTTTTTTGTTTTATTATTATTATAACTAGAAGTATTTCTATTCGTTGTGAATACTGTTATTATTAGTAGTACTGCTGTCATCATATAATAAATATAATTATTGAGATTATGTTCTCAATTGTAAACTGTGTAAATGACATTATTAATATTTTATGTAAGTCTGTCACCATTACAACATGTTAGAACTTTGCAAGGGAAAGACCTCCGATAATGTTGAAGAACTTCAGGTCCAACCCTTTTACCATTATGTATGTATGGATCAATGTATATATTTGTACAATGTCAGTATTTGGAAATAAAATATGTTTAAAGTAAAGAACACTATAATTTAGAACTTAAACAAAAAATAATCGGTACGTTTTACTTATTTGTATGAGATTTTTTACAACAGAGATTGGCTATATATTTCCGAATGTTACACACTCAAGTACGACACAGACGATTTTGTTCAAGGTAATAGATTGTTCCTTCACTGCAGAATACCCCTACGTCAAGCATGATTCAGCATTCATCCCTACCGATTTGTTAATTTTAGTCTATAAACAACTCTTCTTTTTACACACTTTTACTAACGGCCATACAAACAGGCAAACCTCATCGGTCATGTTGGTTCAAACAGTATTGAAAGAAGCCATGCCAAATTTACATGGTCTGTGTCTCATAGTGCACACAGGAAATCCATTTACATACTATTGTCTTCGGTATTATGAATTGTATTGCTAATAAGAAGAATATGGACTATGATATTATTCTTCGAAAAAACAACGTGCTTCACCTATACAAATGGTTACATCAGACTGATTTTAAAGTATGAAGTGTATGAAAGTTTGTGCCGATATCTTAAGTTTTAAAAAATAAATCATTCAATACATCTGAAATCGTTGCCAAAATTTCAAGTTGCGTGCAGCATAAACGTGTAGATGAATGTGTTACACATCGATTTTGGCCAAGAACACATGCATATTAAATAAAGTAAATCTGATGTTTTTCAAATACCATAAGCGGCATAAACACTGCATTTTATGGACTAGTTCAAATTCGGAATAAACATTATTTTAACCAGTTATTTGAAAAAAGCAACCCTTACCGGTGTGTTTACACCCATTAAAGCTCAATTTTAAACCCCACAAAGTCACGATCCTGAACCCTGAATAACGCGCCTGTTTTATTTTTCAATAATTTCAAATTGGTTTATTTGCTTAATTTCTACATGTAATAATACCCTGTTTCTGAGTAACAAAATGTTATCCTTTAATAAACGCTGTTCATAGCACAAATAACAAACTATATGGATGCGCAGGCTGGCAATAAAAACTACTCTGTCCGCATATGAAATCTTAATCTGACCCATTTCCGTATGACACGGTTCTATTTTAAATCCTATTTAATCAGTAAACACAGTTTTGATAGTAGGGGTATACATATTCTGGTATAAAAGCGAGATTATACGATTTTGTGTATGTGTTAAATTGTAATATATTGATAAAATATGTTACAATGACACAAAAAAGGCAAGAAACAGTATACATTGAAGATGAATTTCATCAGATACAGCAAACACAAATAAGCGCCCCGAGCCGATTGTGACGAGTATTTTTCGTACATATTTTCCTACAATAACCGAAGCATTCGTCTTTTCTGTCTTCTCATCAACCTTTATATATATATATATATATATATATATATATATATATATATATATATATATATATATATAATAAATATTTGACAAAATCGTATAATCTCGTTTTAAAATACGCATAACATAAACCCATGTCGAAGTATTGTATGCACGAATTCATAAATTGAGTGTAATACACGTTTTGCTACTGCAAATTGCTTGTAAAATTAATATATCTATGTTGAGTAGACGTTTTACCCCAAGCTGTATGGCCCGGACGTTTCGCTCTACCAAATCTTCATTGTAATGCTAGTTGTATTTATGTTAATCAATTTGCGATAAAATACTAAACATTTATAACAAGCAAAAACTGTTTATATATGCTGAGGCTTGCTTGAGTAGTTAATGTAAATGATAAGAAACATTAAGGTTTAAGAATTAAAATGTCAATCCATAGTTATTATTGGACATTTTATTTCTTTCAACTCAATACTATAGTAAGACCGGGAGAGCCATCTTAATTAGGATACATAGGCGCTAGGATTAAAAGGAGATATTAAATTTGAGCATGTTATTAAATTCGACATAACATTAAACATAATAGAAAATGTCATATTTGTTTTTCTATTTAAGCTCTTGGGTTTGCATAACCCATGCTTGGAGATTTCAGAAGTGTCAAAGAAATTTTAGGAGGATTATTTTAGCAGCCAATCGCCATCATATGTATCATTTTATTTATGTATGCATAATATATTAAATTTAAAACTATGAATAAATTCTATTAGATGTGTGATATCATAGGTGGCTGTATTAAGTTGTAAAAAAACTTGTCAATTATAGGCCCAGACACAATTAGTCAACATTGCTACTCAATAACTGTGTTAAAGGGACTTTTTACGTTTTGGTAAATTGATAAAAAATTGAAGGTATGATACTTGCGAGTAAACATCAAATGAAAACAATTACTGTGCTTTAAATTATACTTTGTATGCATCTTTTGACGATTTAAAAACCTAAAAAATATACGCGTTACAAACGCGAAACGATTGAATAGTTCGAGAGTTCTGTTGTTATCGTTATTTTTGTGACACTACGGAATTTTATAAGGTATAAAATACACAACTAATTGTATGAGCACGGATGGTCGAGTGGTTTTGGCACCAGACGTTTGCTCCAAGGGTCAGTGCTTCGTGTAAAATTGAGGATAACTTTATTTTCTTTCTTTTATTCTATTCTTGTTTATTGTTATTTATTTAAACTTTTTTATTCCAGTGTTGACGTCTATCAATTTAAAGCATTTATTGAAAAAGTTCCAAACATGCCAATATCTATGAAAAGGTCCCATTAATAAAACTAATATCAGTCTGTTCAATATATCACTCAATTTATAACATGTAATTCATTTATCATAAACTGTTGAATAGATAACAATTAATGTAAAGCGTAAGTGAGTTAAACTATCAAATAAATGTTGTGTACATTGAAATATTTCATATAGTTTGATGGCGCACATAATGAGCTATGCCGTCCATTATCTTGCACAGCATGCTCTTACTTTTGAAACATTCTGTAATAGATATGATCCATCTAGCAGGGCGTGCACAAAAAATGAACCCGGGCTATGTTTAGCTGGCCTCTTTCTCCAACCCGGGCTACGTTAAGCTGGCCTCTTTCTCCAACCCGGGCTACGTTTAGCTGGCCTCTTTCTCCAAGATCAACTGGTAAATGAGCGTAATTATTTCGGTTTTTGCAATAGGTTGATGTTTGTAGACTAACGATAGTAATTAATGAGGCATAATATGTATTCTGTTGAAAAGGACATATTAAAGGGTAATTTCATTTGTTACACAGCTCAAGAGATACATAGTAATTGAGACTGCTATAGTGGACTAATTCATTCATAATTCAGTATGCGCATGCTGCTAATGTCTCCTGCGAGGAAATTCGACTTAGAGTCGCTTTCAAGGCGCGGTCTGACTCATGTCATGCACAATATGAATACCCGTTTTTTTGTCTAATGCAAGAGCGTTTAACAATGAACCGCTTTAATGGCGGTATATGACATCCCTGTTTCCGCCGTCCATTGTTCAGATCTTAGATTCAAGACCCCACTCCGTCCAGTAGGTCCAACTGTATTAAGAATGGTGTGGTAAATTCATACATTAAAAGTTAACAAACTGTTGGAAATATCTTACCGCTAATTAGAAAACGTTGGGCGGATAACAAAGTGGCATACATACAAAATGTATGTGTCAATCATAATAAATACACACATCTGGTTTAAAAATAGACATAACGACATCACATGTTTTAGCGTAATTTTGTTAAATCTACTGCTCAAGTAGCTTGCAATTTTTACACTTGACAATTCCATACACAAATTGCTGTTTTTACATGTGATTCCATATCAGTGTGTAATGTAGCAGGGTTAGGTATAAATGAGAACATGTACTGCCTTGCTATATAATCTAGATTTTATAGCGACGTTAAGTGTATGTATAATTTGGAACCGGGAGGTCCCGGGCTCATTTTTTTTCTGTGGTGGGGTATTTTTCTTACTGATTTAAAATTATAAAATAAAACTTTGAACCAAAAAATATTTGCCGGTTCTTTAATTTCCCTTGACATAAATAGTTTGTCAGAATTATTCATTTCTTCCTGATAAATTCCGTGCTGATTCAATAAAATCGAATTATACAGTCATTCTTATTTGAGTCCGTGCTTATTTAATTCGATGCCTTATATTAGCACCAATGTTTATCGATAGTTGTCGTAAGCTCCTCAGTGCAAGTTGGATAATACACCGTGTGATCATTCCCAGTCTAAAGCGATTCAGTAGTGCAATATATGACTCGTATAGTGGTGTAGTTTGAGCTTATATACGCTTAAAAACTATAACATATATAATCATATTTTCCGATAAACTAAATGCAACTTGTTACAACTGTCAAAAATAAAGAAATTCCACATTATGGATATTAACTCTCGACTTATATCTGGAAAGTATCAAAAGCTTTGCATTTTTGTAATGTTTAATTCTTTCAAGCTATATTGACACAAGGATAAAAGGAAACAGAATGCGGCTGTTCGTGTATTTTTTCATCCTCTGGGTTGTATGGTCTCTTCAATGTATTGGCGTTCGGAGCGATAATGATACACACACGGAATATGATTTGCACGAGCGACTGTTTGCCCTCTACAACTCGAACATAATGCCACGTAATGTGAAGTCATCGGACCCGTTTCAGGTCGGCATTGAGCTCTACATGATGTCGATTGAGGATATAAATGAACTTAAACAAACTATATCCATAATGGCATTTTTAGAAATAACCTGGAAGGACCGTTTCCTAGCATGGACACCCTTTGAGTATTCTAATATAACCTCGATTAATGTAAAGGTAAAAGACATTTGGACTCCGGATATAGTTCTTGAGAGCACACTTGATAAACAGACGGATTTGATAGATGAGGATGGGAATGCGATTATTTCATCTGATGGAAGTGTAATCATATGGCCGTACGACAGGTTCACTGTTTCTTGTAAAATATTTATTGTCCAATACCCTTTCGATGAGCAAATCTGTAAATTTGATTTTCTGTCGTGGACTAACCCGAGTTCGAATCTGGTGTTGAACAGTTCGTCAACGGAAACAAGCAAGAAGTATTATAAGGAAAGCGGCGAATGGGCGCTAAAACGCGGACTAGTTCTAAGCGAACGGAGGCCAACTGGCGATGACGCATGGGATCATGTTGTCTTTACGCTTGAGTTACAGCGAAAGTCTTTGTTTGTGGTACTGAACGTTATGCTTCCGATAGTATTCATTTCGTTTCTGAACACGTTCTGTTTCATGTTGCCGTCGGATGGCGGTGAGCGGATAACGTTCTGCATTTCTATATTCCTTACTCTGGCCGTATACATGACTATTATTAACGGGTCCCTCCCTAAAACATCGGACGAGGTGCCGATATTTGGCGTCTACATTTGTCTTCAACTAATCGGGTGCGGCCTGTCTATCATCGCTACGGTTCTGTCGCTGTACTGCTATCATGAAAGCGAAGACAGACCGGTATGCGCTTGCTTACAGGTTTTAGTAAGGGTATTGTGTATGCGCAGAGGTCATCAAAAATATCAGCAGCACGACATAAATAACGGAAAGGAAAACAATGTTGACGGAAAAATTATAAAGGAGGCTAATGATACAATCGACGACTGTGTTAAACGGAATAGCTTGACGCCCAATGTAAACGTTACGCTACAGCATTCGACTTCGATAACGTGGAGAATGGTTTCCTGTGCGCTGGACCGATTTTGTTTCATGGCCTCAATAGTTTGGCACGTAGTTCTTATTGGTGTTCTGCTATGCGTCATGTTTTTTATAAAAGCGCGGTCTATGAAATCATAGCTTCATGGCGAATTGTCGACGATACCTTCGGGAATTTAACGATTAATATTCATTAAGTGTTTCAGTAATTATTTTTGATGTAGTATTGTATAGTGTGGGTTGGTTGCTATTTAATAAAAGACAATTCATTATGGACTGATCGGGGAAATAATTAAGAGCTAGGTCCTTTTCCCCTAGATATGATAAAACATTTCAGAGGTCGTTATGTGACTAGACAAAGACAATTAATTTAATCATCAAATAGCATAACGGAATTTTAGAGAAATTAATTAATAGCGCGAATATTCAATTCCTGGGTTTGTTGTTTTAGTTTTTTTTCAGTAAATTGTCGGGCGGTTTATTTGACGCTATGAATCAATATATTAGTATTTATTTGTATATTCTTAAAACCTTTTTTACATACTGAGTGTACTTTACATTTGACAGGATTAAACTATGACACATTTTTGTATAAGAACAAGCAACAACAAGAATGCGAAGCGATATGTTTAGATATGTTTTCTGGTTAATCAAACGGTGACCTGTGGACACGGCGAAGTATGTCTTTTAAATTAAAGTTTGCTGGGTTATTACATGTTTTGACAAAGCGGGTTAAACTGCCTTTGCATACAATAGCAATTCTATATAAAGTGAGAAGACTGTCGATGGGCCGGACTTTGAAAAAGATATAGATGTGAATATTTTGGTTTATGTTGTATTTTAATGAACAATAATATGCGGCGTTCTGATGTTATTTAATGTATAAGATTTATATTGTAGAATTTTTATTCTAGCTAATATTCAATATTGCGTTTTGATATTCTGTAAGTAATAGATAAAATGCTTTTGTTTTTTTTTCGTGTTTTTTAATTATAGCACTTAAAATTATCCAATGTCCCATTTTTCCATTTACATATGAATTAATACAGGTATTTAAAGTGTCTAATTGCAGCATTTACTTATGAATGAATACAGATATTTAAAATCTCGTTTCTTATTTTTTTTACACACAATGATATTGTTCATAAATCAAATTCCAAGTATCAAACAATACATACATTTAAGTATACAGTTTTGCTCAGGTAAGCCATACTTTCGCATATACACAGTCTCAAGTAAAAGCTGTACTTTCAGCAAGGCAATATTGCTCTAGTAAAACAATAAATGACTGTTATTTTTAGATCATTATTTTGGCCGATGTTTATATAGTTAAAATCGGTAAAAACTGTCATTAGTTTAAACATTACAAATTGAAATTTTATTTTCATGAGATAGTTGTGTTTGTTGAGAAGTGTACACAGAAGGGATAAGTTTACTTGTAGCACTATTAAAATACAATTAAGCTAATTGTAGGTGTGTCGATCAACAAGAACAGGCACTTAATGGGTAATTGTTTATTCAATAGTGTTTGTTCTTTAGAACGTCAATTACAGTATTATGCAGCACTATTAAAATACAATTAAGCTAATTGTAGATTTGTCGATTAACAAAAAAAGGCACTTAAAGGGTAATTGTTTATTTAATATTGTTTGTTCTTTAAAACGTCAATTACAGTATTATGCGAATCCGACGAGAACTTACAAACGCAATTAATTACTTAAGTAATCAATATCGGGATCGGTGAAATCACTGAGCTCATCATTGTAAAGCAGAGGTTTTGGTTTGACGAGCGTTCTGATGCAGAAGGGTTGTCACATAAAGATCAAAATGAAGTCAATAATGCAACGTCCAAGACGTGAAAGGTATTTTAGCCGCTTTATACCCTGCATTACTTACACAACATTCTTCAATGCCGCCTCTTGCCCTGCCGTAGCAGTAATAATGTGATAAGCGTTTATTACGAATAAATACTCGCTCTTTACCTCAACTAAAACCACGGCACATTGTTCTAGCGAAAGCTGTTCGCCAGGTCATTTGTGATCGTTGCTGGGTGTTTGTACAAATATTTGACTTCTGCACACTTACAGACAAATACGTAAACTAGTTTTTTAAATCCATGTACGAGTATTCCTGGGATGAGTCTTACTGTGTATTGCAAAGGACATATCGTTTGAAGTAGTAAGCAATGAAAATGTTTTGCGATCTAAACGTGTCCCGTTTCTGACCTAATTACAAAGTTATCAAATTTTTAGCTGTATACTGAATGACGTTGAATGCTCGTATTGTGCAACATTTAACATAACTGAACTCTAGGGACGATATACCTAATATCCAGGGCGATTATTATCAGATCTAGTCAACAAAGAACATAGAAATATATTGGACACCGTTCCCTTTTATTTCATCATATCGCACATATTACATTGTTTCACGGTGTAGATGCATATTGGTGGCCTTTCTGTCAAAATGCTGCCTCTCTGTTCATTCTTTGCTGCCGCTCTGTCATAAACAAGACAAATGGGTGATCGTAATTCACAAAACAGGCAAGAAAATCTGAAATTAAAACCCGTAAACACATTTGTTCATAAAAAGAGGTGGTTCATGAGTTGAAGCATATATCCAGCGACAGGTTCACAGTATTCCGCAGGTCCAAACACTTATCACAAACTCTATCGAAGATGGAATGATGAAGAGGGTGGTGGAACAATCGTGCATACATGCCAATTTGATGACTTTTTAACATAGCTTTTCCGTAATATGTCAAATATTTTATGTTTTGATATCATCTTTATGATAAAATCTTTACGTTCAATGTTCGCTATATAGTAATTTTCATCAATTTTACAATGCCTACTTTCGCTTTCGTTGTGGCACGGAAAGCCTCTCGATCGACTCACTTTTCTGGAATGGGAAGTCTAGTCGTCCATATACATTTTTATTTTTTCTCATTAAAATAAGTTTAACACTTGTTAAACATATTGACAGTTAAAATGTAAAAGTTCGGAATATTAAATGTAAATATCAAAGGCGAAAGGGGACTTTAAACGTAACTATTTGGACTAACGCTATTTGCATATTAATGTACATGTATACATCCGTAAGTAATAAAGATCGCGTTAATCATGATGAATTGAAGAAACAATTAACACATATTGGTGGCAACGTGTTTACAGTACTTAAGGTTCATGGGGGGGGGGGGGGGGGATAAAATTCATTAAAACTTCGCTTTGGTTTTTCTTTATTCAATGTGGTACAATATGGTCAAACTATATATCATTTTAAAGCTTAAGACGGATAGAATAACATAAACACATTTTTGACATTCAATATTTGTGTGCTTTATTCATATTTTGGTTTAAGACCAATACATTTTTACACTAATTTACAAAATCTCAATCTAAAGTTAGGAAGGATATGCACTACCTTAAGTTGAATAAATACAAAGCTATATACATATACAAGGTCAAGTTAGCAACATTTCACAGAAAATTATTGTCATAAAACAACAAATGAGTTTTTATTCAACTGCCTTTTTTGGATAAATTTCCTAAACAAAGTTCTAAAAATAACTAAAACGTGACTACTTTTTAAAAATCCAGGTATGGTGGATAATAAGAGCCACAATTCTATTTCAAAGGCTTGACAATTTTGTTATTTACCTCTCAACAAATTGCAAATTTTAAACCATCTCAAATTGAAATAGATTGCAGACGACATATAAAATTCTAAAGGAATATAAAGAAATTGGCAAACTGATTGATTTTATATTTCGATTCCTTCTACCCATTTTGAAAGCGTGACCATCGCTGTGCTCCGTAGAAAAACGTGCAAAACAAATCGGTCGAAACCACGTGCAGTTGGGAGAAAACCGGGTATGTGTATACACATACCTGAGAAAACACATCTTATTTTGACAGTTGGGTGGCAACTAGTAAAACAACTATTAACATTAATCAGCAAGAGATCGCAATAAATAACAGAAATGACCACGTAGAGATAGCATCACTTACCCTATTTCAAATATTTTCCAGCTGAAAATTGTCCCCCACACGTCTTTTTTAGTTTATTTGTATTGTTTTTCTGGAGCCGAAGTGCATCTCACAGAATTTCCATCCAACTTCCGTTCCGATGTATTATTATATATTATCAATAGTATTATCAATAGAATAGTATACCGTGATGAATTGAACGGAGTTACGTATCGATCTTTCTGTCAGTCTGTAAGCGTACTATTTTATGCGCAATAATATAAGTATGTGATTCGACAACGATTGTAAACATTGGTGAAATGCTTCTTACATAGTTATTCTTTTGAGTGTTTATGAGGTCTGATCGTGCAGTTTTCAAACATCAACGGAAAGATTACAATCTAATGCATTTGTCATCGTCAACCGTTTGGAATGTCAATTAGGCGATGAGTGAGTTTTTAGCATGTTTCTCTCTATTTTATTAATTTAAAAATGGCTGCCCCCATGCTAATGCAATGACATGTGTTCGAGTTTTGATATTTCTAGATATGTAAACTTTTTTTACTATTTAAGCGTAACTTGCCCTCGTCAATGTCGATATTAATCACTAGTTATATAGTTTTCCGCCGAAATACGTGGAATAAGTATGATTCAGATTTTTGAAAATAGTGTATATTTTATTGTTAAAATCGCTTTGTATTTTGATTGATTTTGTGGATGTTATGATACGTTGATGTACAAAATTGGTAGCAGTTTGAAGGAAAAACATCCTTTAAAGCATATATGTATACATTGTCAATGTGGCACTCTTCCTTTAGTCAAATTTGAGTTCAATGCTAGGGGTCCCACATTTTTCAAAATGAAGCCTCTACATGAACCTTAATGAAAAACTCAAAGATTCGGTACACTGCCACGAGTTCATGGATTTTCTCGTGCAAGTCAAGTAACTTGTCGCCGGCTTGGCTCAGATTATCAAAAATATTGTTTTCGTCGTTTTAGCACGTGCGAATTAGACGAAAACTACTTTCCCTTGTCAATGTAGTTTCCGATAGGTGGCTCTGTAAGAGAGCGTTTTACTCGTGGCCGAGTAACTCTGTTCAGTCATTCAGCGTTGGGATTGACTAATCGATACATGTGTTAATTTTTTAATTTGTTTTGAATAACAGTAAGAGTAACATTACAAACGTTATTGTTTAAATGTGTAATCTACATGCATTTTACCTGAGCTAATTTTTTTAATTTAGGATTGTGTTTTTCACAACAGGCCATGCGTTTATCCACATTGCGTCCGCATTTATTGTATTCAATTTACACATGTATATTATTTATCCCACTGGGGGATTCGGTCTCCGGAAGAGACGATAGGCGGGGCTGCCTTTAAAGTTGCTTACGAGGAGGGACTCGTTTAGGCATACAGTATGCCTGGTGATGTAGCAGTCTACGTTGATAGGCGTGGCTGCCTTTATAGTTGCTTACGAGGAGGGACTCGTGTAGGCATACAGTATGCCTAGTGTCGTAGTAGTCTGTTGATAGGCGTGGCTGCCTTATAAGTTGCTTACGAGGAGGGGCTCGTGCCGGCATACAGTATGCCCGGCGTTATTGTAGACTATGTTGTATGTTGTAACAAAGCCTTTGTGTGTATTCATGTTTTTTATGTATGTTTGATGACTACGAAATAGTAATACACGGTATCAGTCAGTCGGTCATACCAATGACTTACCAAAAAATATGTTGTATTTTTGCTGTTTTTCCCTATCGGGAGCGTAGTTGTAAAGGGAAGGCCCATTTTATATTTGGTCCTTTATAATTTGCTTTTTACAAGTGGATGAACCAGTCAATAAGTATCATTCCGTCCATGTCCATTGACTCGGACTAGTTGCTTCCTGGTTCACTGAGCCCTGGTATCAAAATTTATTCAATTGTTATCTTTCTATTTTGCATATAGCCAAAAACACTAAATTATGTGCAGAAATATTTAAAAATGAAATGTTTACAGCAAAAAAGGGCACATATACAAGATTCAATTTTGTAAAAGTCGTCTAGCCTATAATACATTTGAATAAGAGACAAATGTATAGACATTAAATTACACTACCGTTTACTATATTTGTTTCATTTTAGTTATTCAATAATTTATTTTGAGTTTGATTTTAAAACTTATGTTTTAACAAATCAAACGCTACACAGTTTGTTTGCAATGTTGAAACTTTAAATAATGGAGTATTGACAACATAATTGATAAAATATGTGGTAAATTGTCATTAAGTAGATTATTCATATATGTTTAATCTTCCTTGACTTACTTTATATTATATATTTTGGGGAGTTCACAATGAAATATGTAGTGTCCAAAATGTAGAAAGTATAAGGTGTTTTGGTGCAAAAGTGTTTGCTTTTGTTCATATGCGCTAGTTACGACATTAACGGTGGTTGTACGTAGCGCAATAATAACGATTTTAATGAACGTCCATTGAGCTACAGGAAGTGTCAGATATTGCTTTTGAATAATTATGTTTATTACCAGTTGGGAACATTCGCACTGTTTTGATACTATGCTGCGAGCGATTGTAACCGAAAGCACATAAGTGTATGTGTGTTTGTACATCAATACAGCATCGTCCGTTGCGTTTACCAATTCAACTGCAAATGAATTCTAGAGCCATTCCATGACAGTACCCGTATTTTAACACAATTAATAGAAACGGTCGTGTGTTATTTGCATCCGTCAATTTTATTTGCAAATCAGAGCGTTATCTGCATAATTCAGCATTAAAAATACACGTAGTTTCGTTTTGTAAACTCAATTTATTTAATTTGCCGTTCAATCTATCACTAAAACCAATTTCTGATCACTCACTCCTTTGTGACTGAACGAGTTAATTGAATAATATTTCGAATGTGTTAGCCATAAAGGACCGGTATACTTCCCGCAAAATACGCAATTATACACAAAGAAAAAGTATACAAGTTTTTTTGTACATATTGATTCAAAAAACGTTCAAAACTTTTAAATAAAAAGTATTATTCATAAATAATTAGGTAGTTGAATTAACACTGCATCGACAGACACACATTGTGTAAAGGGTGATTGCCGTTGATATACAATAAATACGCTAAATGTATTCATTCATGTATAATAAAAACACATAACAATTATTAACATCATCACGTGCGTATCATTTCGTCATGATAAGCAGAGTTGTAAGATTACATGACATGCAGTTGCACGATGCATGTCCATGATTGAACATTGCTGTTTGTTTAATGTCGGTATCTGTTAAATTGCCGTTGTTTTCGACGATGTAAAGCCGATGTTCCTTTACAGTGTGCTTATCTTTTCAAGTGTGACATACATGCCCCTTGCGAAATTATATGTGTCTGTTACCACTTCTTCACTGATATTTTTTTCCAAATGCCATTTGCTAGATAGTGACTATGCGTATTTCTTACAAACTTGACCCAATAATGATTACCATTGATACATATTGTTTACTCAATATAGTCTTCAACAATAAAAACTGACTGATTGTCGACCGCACATAATGATGACCATGTATACCTCGTTCTTACTCAATATAGTCTTAAACAATTAAAAAACTGACTAATGTCGGCCATTTCTATAAACGAAGCGTCTTTGAAAATCACAGTAAATCGCATAGCCATTGATCTGTTTACATGTGTAAAGACCTTTGGTATGTTTGAAGTATACTGTAAAAGGAGATCATTCTGATTAATACTACACGCACCTAAATTAATATCAAACAGTAACACACACGTAAGTGGCAGTGTCTTCAATTATTGGCATGTGGCAATAAAACAACTATCGATGTAACAGGTAGTGAAACGCTCACTTAACCGGTTACATTTTAAGCAAAGATTAATTTTGAACAGTTTAATTACATTTAATTTTAATTGCATAAATATGTTAATTTGCGCTGATTATTTCGATATGTTATTATATAGACTATAGCTACCATTTGCATTGTGCCTTACGCGGTATTCAGTTTCAGGTACCTAAGTTTTATTGTAAACTTCCTAGCGGTATATGTATTGCGTTTTCGTAACATAAGTTAATACTCATTTGATTACACTTTAAAATGTCATAAACACAATACTGTAACCAACATCAAACATGGTGCCGCATTGTAAACAAGGTATTAACGTCAAAATAGGTTTAATAAATGCGATTTAGCCAATATGTGCAAAAAAAATTATGAAGCAAATTAGGAAACAGCTCTTTTTCAATAACACCACGCGCTAAGGACTAAGACAGTAGTTAAAACCTAACAACCACTTGGAATACATGTCAGACGCATCACATTAATATTTTCTGGACCATTATGCGAACAACCGAGAGAGGAAAACATTGCGTTTTTACTTCTGTTGGTGAAAACGTTTAAGAAATTACGCAAGCATTTGACATTACACAATTTGGCATTACACAATTTCAGTGTCTTATTTGCCGTGTCTCAGTGCAACAAGGAAAATCAGAAAGATGACACCATTAAACAATTCTAAATGATAAAACTTTAAGATGCTTCATGTCCGTTCCAGCAATTCACAGAATGAACTGATCGGTGGATAACAATCGTCACTTAAAAGTAAGATTAAATTGTTTAGACTTATGTCGTGTCGGGATGTTGTTTCTGTACGATTCTATGTTCATCTACATACATTAAGTTGTGTGCGAACATATTTACAATCTTATCTGATTACTTACTGACATGTAGGTAATGTATAAGACCAACGCAGGCTATTTTTTGTGACAAGATTGTAGTTATCAATTGCCTTATCCACCAAAACACAAGCGCGCTCCAAATATTTTTTAATGTGTTTATCAAGTCGAAAACAACCAAAGTTTATGTCAGTTGTGGTGGATAACATCAGTTTAAGGTCTTAGTTTACGCATTGTTTAAAATCTAGATTTGTACATGTTTTTGCAAAATGAAAGTTTTACATTTACATTTACATTTCATAAAATACCACAATTGTGCAAACAAGCGTAAAACAAAATGAGGATCCGATATTGACATATTTAAAACAAATCTACAACTACTTTTCTTAATACTACCTTGCACTACAGGACAGCTAAACCATTTTATATTAAAATTAAACACTTTTTTTAAATCAAAGCAGAACCTTTCCTTTTTTGATTAGTTTCTGTATTTTTAACATATGCAAATATTCATGTTATTCTTTCAGGTCTACCGGCGGGAAAGTTCATCAACATTGTGTTTGCTGCTGATATAGGCCAATCCAGGTGAAACACCTTGATGGTCACGTACAATTGTGTACAAACGTCAACATTTCTAAACGAAATCACGATAGACCCGCTTATGATAAGATTATAACCGATAAAGCTTTAACCGTTGGCTTGCATGAAGCTGCGAGCAAACGCGATCAAAACATCACAAGTTCAATTACCGTGACGAAATAAGCTCAGAGGATAGTCTGATATTAAAAGGTTACACATTGGTTATTCAAAAGTCTCTGTCAATTAACTAATGTAAAAGTTCATTCGTCACAGTTGGGAATAGAAACGTGTAAAGGTCCTGCCATTTGACCGATGATCTCACTAATTGCGCGAGATGCGAATTCCCAGTAACCATTCTCAGACAAAAAATCGTTACCGATCCGTTCCTCTGTAACTTATACATAATTATTCTTGTTAATGGTAACTTCTTAAATATTAATTTGATATTGATATTGACTATCTGCCAAACGATCGCAAACAGTGATAATGGAATAGCTATAACACATTTTAACTTTAAATCCTGATATTCTGATATTGAATTATCGCTCTCTTTTTGTGAGCGGTATTTAAAAAAAAACTCCGAGTTTTGAGCATGCGAACAGAGAATGTTTTCATAAGGTATATTACAAAGCAATGGTTTGGTCGAAAAGACAGCAGAAATAGCTGATAAAAAAGCTTATTGAAAACGCATCCAATACGAAAACGTGTACTTAGCACTATTTAAATGTCGCAATAACAGTGCGGTCACATACCTCAGTGGTACCCATAACAAACAATGCATCGTATTCATGCATTGATTTACGACATACATGAACTCATACTAAGGCGCAAATCTAAAGAACCTATTTTCTCACATAATCCCCAAGAACAACCACTGCCAATGACACGAACATATACCCAGCCCCAGGCTACAAGAAACAAGCTCGACGTTTATTATTTACAATAGTAAATATGTACAATTACGATCTAATGAAGATTATTCCTGTTTTTTATTTTAGGAGTGAGACAATGAGAATCATATGGAAGGGAAAATCCGCGAGTACAACCTCGCGTTAGCGCCATTGTGAGTAAATACATGTACCAGCATTCGTATTATGCTCTGAAAAAAGGAAAGTTGTGTGGGTTGTAATTATTGAAAGTGACCTCTCTTACAAAGTAAAGCGACCGATTGTGACACGTATTGCAGGCTGGTAAGTTTTGCACAACACGCGCGAAACACCAGCGATATTATGCTTTCGAACGCTTTACGTATGCAGTCCGATAAACTCCATTTTTTCTCACATAATCCCCAAGAAGAATCACTGCCAAGGACACGATCATGAACCCAGCCTCAGTCTACAAGACACAAGCTCGACGTTATTATTCATAACAATAAATATGTACAATTAAAATCTAATGAAGATTTTTTCCTGTTATTTTAGGAGTGAGACAAGGAGAATCATTATCACCATTCTTATGATCTATTTATTTGAACGACTTAGAAGAACATAATATGTTAAATGGTTCTAAAGAAATAGATATTAGTATGCTAAAATTATTTTTTATGCAGATGATATTGTTATTATGGCAAAAACTGAAAAAGAACTAATAAATGGTATGTCTTTGTTAGAGGAATATTGTGATAGGTGGAAATTATGTGTTTACACAAACAAAACAAAGGTTATGGTTTTCAAAAAAGGGGGTCAACTTAGGAGGAACCTTTAATTTGTGTACAAAGACCAAGCATTATAAATTATTAAAATCAGTTACATACTTATGAATTGTATTCACTACAGGAGGATCTTTTGCTAATACCTTTGAAGAACTTGCATGTCAAGCCCCAAAGGTTGTTTTAAAGGTTAGCTCATATTTAATAAATTATCAAACAATGTCAATACATACCAAATTAGAGTTGTTTGATCAGCTTGTTTTACCAATTTTAAATTATTGGTCAGAAATATCGGGCTTAACTGAGTCAATTGCAATTGTAAGAGTTCACTTTAATTTTTGCAAAAAAAAAACTTTACAATTTAAACACCATATAATTTTTTATATGGGGAACTTAAAAGAACATAAATGATAACTAAAAGAGCCGTTACTGTAATACGGTATTGGTTGAAAATTATTCAGTTAGAAGATCATAAGTATGTAAAATGTATTTATATGCACATATTGAGAATTTAATAAATGAACCAAATAACCATTCTTGGGCAAATCTGTGTGTAATCTGTTGCAAACCTTATGCTTTCAATATGCATGGCTAAACCAAAGGTGTAGGTGATGAAAAGTCTTTTTATCCTTGGTAAAGTCTAGAAGAAATGATGCATTTATGCAAAATTGGATAAGTTACTAGAAGTTTCTAATTTTGAATTGCAACCTTACTGTAAAAAATGTTAGTATAAGTAAGTTTAGATCTGATCTTTGTACATTCCATAGACTAGAAATCGAATCAGGCAGATGGCATAAACCTGAAGCCATACCATTTCAAGATAGAGAATGTCAACATGGCAATGTTCTTTCGGATGAATTTAATTTGTTATTAGAATGTTCCTAATATGATGATATTAGAAAATTGTATATGAATAAAAATTACTAGAAAAGACCAAACATTATAAATTTATTGAATGAATGCAATCGGATAATACAAGTACCAACATAAACTCACCTATTTATGAACATTAAGCATTTAGTCAAAAAAACCTGTATAGATATTATTTTGATTAATTGTAGTTTATATAATTCATTACTCAAACTTGACTTCTCGCTATCTTGTAGATTCACCTGTGTTGTGTTTGATGTTGTCGTTATAACATTAATTGCTATATAGATTCTAAATGCTGTAATCAAAACAAAATCCTGTCCTAGACCTTTTCATGTATTGATACTTTGTTTAAAAACTTTTGAAATTAAATACTGATCATGAGTCATGCCTTTATATACATATATGTTACTATGTTTTGATCATGTATACTCATAGACTGTATGTATATTGTATATATTGAATAAACCAATAACAAAAGCAACGCATCTAAAATTCGAAATCCTTAATTGAATTATAAACTGAAATTAATTAATATACAATAGTTTGATATTCTCATACGATATGTATATAAATCATATATGTACCGGAATTAACCAAAGCTTAATCAACAAGAGACGGGGAAATTGACAAATTGGATTTTGAAATAGACTCTAGGTACAACTGTCTGTAGCTGACTTTCATCAGCATATGCACAATAGTTACAAGCAGTAACAGTAACCGATAAATTGTGTAGTTTCCAGTAGTATTTCTTCTTTAAATGTGATGTTAAAGGAAATTATTTCAAATCGGAATCAATCCAAAATATGTGTTGCAATTAAAATAATAATGTCCGATTTAAATTTGTCACCCATGTCACATATCGATACATATAGAGGGGACACGCGTATATAGTGAGGCTTGTTGTAACTGACACAAAGTGGTGTTTTCGTGTGTTTTTTTGTTATGATATGAGAGATTTTTAAGCCTTCTAAGCAAACTGATAAAACAACCATTCGACATCGATATGTCTATTGGCATTTATGCATGTAGGTAAAAAGGAGCTATGATGTAAACCTAAACGCTATTAAGATTAACTCGGAAATATGCCATCAAAGGCCTGGTTTGTCCGAGATATTTCCGAAGGATAGTAACCCACATGTACCTTATGCACTCACTGAATCCAACCAAGAGTTGCTGCCCATACTGGCATCGGTAAATACAGCGGTGCGGCATATGCTACACAGATTATACGCGGAACAAGTGCTAAAATGATGTGACAAAATTGTTCAACACTTACTCTTTTCTGCCCGTATTATAATTCCAACACAGCAAGCATGGTTGCACTCGTCATTCGAACTTGCGACTTCTACTTACAAAGGTGCAGTTTACCGCTTGAACAACAAGCAGACGTATAGGTATGTCAAACGCTCTTCAACGCAGGCGCGTCAAATTTTATAATGCTCAAAACATTGTAACAAGTTTTAAAGTGATACGTTTAAAATGTAAAACACTTTTTTCGGCACTGTGATCATAAATATTTAATAGAAGGTATTTAATTATAGAATTTGATTTTCGTAACTTAAATGCAGAATGTTTCCCACACTGTTTTTGCTCTTGTTTTGATCAGCATTTAAGTTTGAGAATACATGTGATTTGCGTTATTCACTCATTTCCGTATATACTTGAGCACTGTAATACTATATGCCTAATATTTATTCCACGTGTATACTGTTTTTGTTTTGTTGAACCCTAAGGGATTCAATTTCCTAAACAATATGATTTATTTCATTGTCTATAAATTATAGCTCTAGTTCAAACATTTGTGTATATTGGTTTACTCTGTTTATAATGTAAATGTTAACCGTGTTGATCGCTGGCGAAGTGTAGAAAAGTGTGCTGTGTATACATATAGTATGCTTATGCTTTTTGTTATCTATTGTAAAATTTTGTCTGATTATTTGTTCATCTGTGACTGTATTTGGAGGCAAAAGTTATATATATGATGGCTTTACTTGACTAAAAATTTATGAAAATTTGTTGAACAAATTTAAAAACATATTTTAAGTCATTATGTCATAATGCAACAATGCCATCAAAGTCACTGCCAACGGCGTCCTTATATTTTCCATACTTTGTCAATTGTTTAACAGCTAATTTGAGCGTGCAAAAATAATTCAAAGTCAAAAATGTCTTAACATGTATTATATCGCATTCGACCATTGAAGTGTGTCCGATGTCATGTTGGACAAAAAGGAAACATTATTTTGTAAACAGATACGATCATCAGGATTTGGTTTTTAAGGATGAGCTTCTTAGAGTGTTTCAAATATTTCTGATGAGGTTTTATGGAGCTATTGTCTAGTAGCCCGATATTCGCTTAGTTTAGAATACAGATGCATTGTACAAAAACACATTTAATAGTCACAAATTGTGTATATCCAAACACTTAACAACGACTGACAGCTTTGTGAATAACGAATGCCACTTTGTAAAGACAACATGTGGTTTGGTCCAAAATGTCTTTAATCCCCTATAATAATTAAGAAAGTCAGAAGATATTTTCAAATATTAAGCACTTTTTTCCTAAATCTTGTAGAATATATATGGTTTGAATGAAAATTACTAAATGACGACGTCGAAATATTGATCAGTTGGGTGCATGTTTAGACAGAGAAGATTGTAAGAGTATTAAATTATGGGTAGAAGATGGCTCTACGTATTAATCAAACTGTATTAAAAGATAATTTGGCTAATTAGGAAATTTAACTCTGAACAGCTTGTAAATTATATTCCACGATAAAGATGTCAAGTTACACTTACAATTGTTTTTAAATTAGATTGCATAAAAGCGCGCCTAATACCCACTGATTATCAGTGAAATTACAACTAAGAATGATGATAAGTCCTGCATCATGCTGGATTCGCATGCATGACTTAGATTATGCTGCTTATGGCGAAGTGAACAACATTACTTTATTTAATAAGCCTGTGTTCTTGGCCCTAAATTAAACGCAACCTGAAATCTTGACACCGCATTCAGACGTATTCAAGGATTTATTTTAAAATCTTAAGATATCGGCAACAACTGCAAGAAAAACTGTCTTTAATGCACTTAAGATTTTTGCAAACGTTTTTTAGTAACTTGAGATATTTGCAATGATAATTGTCTTAACGGTGTGTTTAAATTCTGTCTAGCCCGTGTGTAAACCCCTGAAAACCCCGTGCACCCTAGTTGAATTAAGATGTAAATGAGTTTCAAAAGTAACATTTTAATAATTGATATATAGGTATGAACAATTAACGAGTTGGCTTCAAATTAAGATTATTAATTAATATAGACAGCTTTTAGTTAAAACATATTTATTTCTTATGGCATGTATAATATATACAAGTCCTACTCAATATAAGCAAAAAAGGATTGAAACGAATGCATCAAGTTCTGTTAAAGTTTCTCTCCTTAGGATTTATATTTACACATGGAGGTGGCAGTGTTTAAAGACTACAAGTTTCATGATATATGCCAGTAGAAAAAAGACGGGGTATAAACTTTAAAAAGTGAGTTAATCAAAGTAAGATGAAGGATTTTGATTATGAGTCAAAGACAAATAGATGCAACGTCGAGTCGGGATCGGATTGATATGAGAAACGTTTAGATTTAGTGATGTATTGTTGGACACAAAGACAGATTTTAGAGTAGTCATTATCGTTTAGGGAAGCATTGCCAAAAAGAAGCGTATCAAGGTCTACATGACTTACGATTCCCAAGACATCGTTCATTAACTTTGTCCGTATTACGCTATAATATGAACATATGCAGAAGAAGTGGAAGTTAGACGCAATATCTCCACAGCGACAAAGATGAGAAGCAATAATATTTTTTGCATAAAGGTGCTCATTAAGGGAACTGGATTTGGTCCTTAATCGCGTGTGAATGACTTGAAAATGACGTTTACCTATGTAATAGTACGATGGTGTTATAACTTTATTTAAGTTAAGTTTAGATTTAAATGCATTCAACGATTCACTTTTTTTAACATCATCTGGTAAGTTATTCCATTTTCGAATGACTGCGGGTACAAATGAATTGTAGTAAAGGGTTGTTCTAGATTCGGAAGTGCGTAAGTCATTAGCATTGCGACGGTTATAACTAGCAACAGATCCAACATGCTGGGGTACAAGGTCGGTCAAATACTGTGGGGTAAGTGAATTTTGCATTTTGTAGAATAATGTAAATTTATGTTTGTCACGGCGGTCCTGAAGCGGTTCCCAGGTTATTTCCTTATGCAGATCTGTTAATGACACTAGTTTAGATGATCCACAAGCTATTCGCGCTGCTTCATTTTGATTTTTTTCAATTTCGTTTTTTCCGATTGGGTGCAATTGTCCCATATCACATCTGAATATTCAATAAGAGGTCGAATAAACGCTATGTAAATAATTTCAAGAGATTTCCGATCAAGATTAAACCTTAGTTTTCGAATCATATTAATTCGATGTCATGCTTTGTTTGTTATGTATTTAATATGGATGTTCCATTTACAGTCTTTCGAGAGGAAAACCCCTAGATGTTTGTGAGAACCGACCTCTGGTTTTTGTTTAGACATCATTGTAAAAGTACATGGATTTGGATGTTGCTTTCTGGAGAAAGTTAGGGATTCAGATTTTGAGGGATTGAATAATACATGTCAATCTAAAGCACATTTAGATGTGTTGTCGATATCAATTTGTAATATTGTATTCGAGATAATTGGATCATCGATAATAATGTATAGGGAAGTGTCATCGGCAAAAAGGCGAATATTACTTTTGACGTCGTAAACAATATCATTTATGAAAATTAAAAATAATCAAGGCCCTAATATGGAACCGTGGGGAACACCAGCTTCTAATGTTGCCCAGTTAGAGACTGCGCCTGGAAGTACTACGCGTTGACGTCTATTATGAAGATAATTAGTAAACCAGGATAGTAACTTTCCTGGAATGGCAATTGCATTTAGTTTATGGAGAAGACCTTTATGCCATACCTTATCAAAGGCTTTATTGATATAAAAAAAGACAGCTTTTACCTCTAAACCATTGTCGATGGCTTTACAAAACGTATCGTATATAAACGTCAGTTGGTTAGTAGTTGAATCACCTGGCAAAATCCAGACTGAAAAAGCGTAAGTAATTTGTTATTAATGAGGTGATTATATACGTGTTTGAAAATGATTTTTTCAAAACCTTTTCCAAAGTGAAATGGGTCTAAAGTAGCTCACACATTTGGGTCGCCTTGTCTGAAAACATCACAGTTTCAGCTGCAATCGATATTTTAATTATCCAAATACATCGGAAATGCAAAACTTCGCGCGAATGGGACAGTATAATGTTTTACCATTCCGCACGTGATTGCTATGGTAGCGGGCGACAGTGTATTTTTTGCACAGTAAAATATTTCTCGCTGGTGGCACGTGATTGCTAAGTTAGCGGGCGACAGTATTTTTTGGACATTAATTTTTTTCCCGCTGGGTCTGACAGTATTTCTATGTAACGATAGCCATGGGAGTTTAGCATTGTGAATAAAAGTGATGTATAATAATATGCAATATGATTATGTCATAGATATTAAGTATTACGTGCACGATTAGACTGCACGTTATATCTAGATGGACATTTTCAATTAAAAACCTATTAAGGTCCACAATTGTTCACATGCACTAAAAACAGTAAAGCATAACAAATTGACTCCATTTAAACGAATCCTAAATAGGGGATATGTAGGGTCCGTCTACGGAGCCCATTGAGTCTTCGTATAAATGTAGTTAAAACACGTTATGCTTTGATATATGTGTTATATCCCAAAGAAAGCAGCCGTTCAGAAACGAAATTGAGGGTCCGCATTGGGATGCTTTTAGGATAATGCGCTTTATTCGATATAAATTTTAAATGGGTGCGCCTATCGTGCATATGACACAAGCATAGTTTGTTATATGTATAGTTATGATTATGTCATTTAGTAATCAGTAAATAGGAGTGACAATTACTGAACAATACTCTATACTGAAGTTATCACCAATTAAGACACACATTCTTGTGTTACTACAGTAAATAGAATAGGAATGTCAATTAGACAATTACTGTACTATACGGTGGATATCACCAACAAAGACGCACATTATTGTGACGATCGCTCTGGTGTAAAATTCACCGTGCGGGATGATTAGTAAATGAATAATAATTTGTACCATATACAATTTGGATTTTACAGCAAGGCAATAGTCGTTAGTGAACTGTTAAGATAACTGTGAGACTAGTAATTAAGTCAAGTAAAAAAGGACACAAAATCTACTCAAATGTGTTCAGTTGGAACCACAGATGGATTTACCGTTAAACAATACAGAGACAAAAATATTTACGATGTTAAATCACAATGACAAAGAGTATCAAACGTCTATGCAGTATAACATAACACATTACACATATACAGAGAATAGTATTTGTTCATTTATTATTATTTATTTATTTATATTATTTTTTATTTTTTTTATTTTAGGGGGGGGGGGGGGGCATTTTATAAGAAAAGATTGTTTGTAAACCTAGTAATGATTAAATCGTTGGGTATAATGTAGGATGAGATTAATTGCCTTTTACATATTTAAACGGATTAGTAAGATAAAATTTCAGAGACAACATGATTTCCACGTTTTAACGCATCGATTCGGATCAGTTCACATCAACTTAGTTTATGTTTACTGTTCAGCAAGAAGAGTGTGGACAAGCGTTTTGTTGTTATTTACTGCCATTTGTGACAGATGCGTATGCTCGGTTGGCATTGGAACGGAGCTTGCGAATTTGTTGAGCCGATTCAACTCGATGGATGACACGTTTAAGGTCTCTAACCAGGATATTGCCGTCGTGGGTCCATGCGCTTTCTACAAGTTTATCAAGCACTAGTTTGCGCGCATCAAAAAACAATTCACTGCGAAGCTTTGTAAGCGACTCATTAATTAAGTTCCCTTTATAACGATCGGAATATTTGGCTCGTGATCTCACACTGTAAAGTGTTTGCCGGGCTCTGTATGACACAAACTTGACAATAGTCCCTGGCCTTTTGACCGGAGTGTTCAGGTGGTCCTACTCGGTGGGAGCGATCAATCTCATCGACCGACAGTTTGGCGCCAAGGTCTTTCGCCATCGTAACTATAATGTTATCTGTGTCCTCATCTCTGGCCTCCAGGATACCGGTGATACGTAGGCAGTTGTGGCGACTGTATTGCTCCGCTCTGTCTGCTTGGCACGGTAGCTCAGCGACCTGATACTTGAGATGCGTTTTTTTTTCCTGTGTAAGGGATTCAATTATGTCATTGAGTGAGGCGTTAATTCCAGTTATGACCTGTGGTATGAAAGCCTGTACTACTGAATTACCATATCCTCCAGTTCATATTTAAACAGTGCATGCATTTCTTGGAAGATGCACTCCAAGTCTGCATCGCTAAATTGGATTTGGTTGATGATTTGACTATTCTGCATGATGTCAGAGTCAGATATTTTATTCTTTTTACTCTCTGTTTCAAAGTCAATACTAGAAGTGGATTTTGAAAAGACAGCTTTTCAAAATGTTTTAGACAGTGTAGCACATTATACATTATATAGACAGCGATGCAACATGATATAGACAGCGTTGCAACATCGTCAAATAGGCAGCGTTGAAACATAATATAGATAGCATTGCAAAATAATATAGATAGCATTTCTACATCGTATAGACAGCATTGCAACATAGTATAGACAGCATTGCAACATTATGCAGACAGCGTCGCAGCATAAATTGTCCGCATTCCAAATTGTCATAGTCAGCGTCGAAACATAATATAGACGGCGTTGTACATGATATTGACAGCTTTGAACATGATATTAACAGTGTTGTAACATAATATAAACAGCATTGCAACATGATAAAGACAGCGTCACAACATAATATGGACAGCGTTGCAACATGATATAGACAGCGTTACAACATAATATAGGCAGCTACGCAACATAATATAGACAGATTTGCAAAATGATTTAGACAACGTTGCACATGATATAGACAGCGTTGCAACATCATGAAATAGGCAGCGTTGAAACATAATATAGATAGAATTGCAACATAATATACATAATGCATTTGTGCCTATTACATTTACTACAACATTTATTGCCAATAATGCAAAGCTAATTCTTTTAATTAATAACTGATCACAGTGACTGGGCAATGAATAAAAGAGCACAGGGACTGGGCAAATACGAGAATCGGTGAAACTTTCTGGTTTTGTATAAAACAAAACATAATCAAAATATATTTATTTTGTGGTTTTTCTAACAATAGCGCAGAGTTTTGCTGTTCGAGTTTTGGTTAACCTGTATTTTCTTCAATTTTACACGACGACAGCGATAACACGGTTAATTGCTTTATTGATAACCGTTACACTACAGTCACTTATTAATATTTTAGTTAGAAGGTGAGCGGTTCCGTAGTGTAATGGTTACACGCTCGCTTCACATGCGAGAGGCCCAAGGTTAGAGCCTCAGTATAATCAAATGATTTTATTTGTGTTCGATGTTAACTTTTTTTTTGATGTAGACATTTTAGTTTAAATAAATATGCTGTTTTATTGTACCATTTTTAGCTCCACTGGCCAGAGGCCAGCCCGGCTTATGTCATGGTCCTGTGTCCGTCGTGCGTGCGTGCGTCTGTCCGTGCGTTAACTTTTTCTTAAAACATCTTCTCCTAAAGTACTGGTCCAATTCTGATGAAATTTCTCAGGAATGTTCCTTGGGTGAACCTCTTTCAAATTTGTTCAAATTATCCCCCTGGGGTCAAATCTGACCCCGCCCCGGGGGTCACAAAATTGAAATTTTGCTTATATGAGGCCTATTTTGTGAAAATTTTCAAAATGTTCTCGTCCATAACCATTGGGCCTAGGGTTATCAAATTGGGTATGTAGAGACATCTAATAGTCCTCTACCATTTTTTTTTTCAAATTATGCCCCTGGGGTCAAATTTGACCCTGCCCTGGGGGTCACAAAAATGAACATATGCTTTTATAAAGCTAATTTTGTGCAAATTTTAAAATCTTCTTGTCCATAACCGCAGGGCCTAGGGCTACCAAATTCGTTATGTAGTGATATCTAATAGTTCTCTACTTAGTTTGTTCAAATTATGACCCTGGGGTCAAATTTGACCCTGCCCCGTTGGTCACAAAAATGACCATATGCTTAATATATCCGCGGCCCGCGAAATCTTTCCGCATTTTACACTGGTAGATTCTGTCTAAGCATTTTTAAAACGAGCGATATAATTGGCTGCCGTTTCCAATCTTCCATTTAAAATCGGTTTCATAAAATGTGTTTGGTATTTCGTATGCAAATGGCGCCGTTGTGAAGCGAAAATTAAGATTATTGAAATGACAAATATCAATCGAATTAACGACTGACATCATATAGTTTGATAGGAATAATGAAATGTGTTTGCCAACAAAAAAGACTACGGTTTAGATACAAGAAACACATATTTTGTTTAGAAATGTGCACAGTGAATTTGTGTCACGGAAACGAGTGTTGCTGTTTGCAAATTGGGAGTTCAGTCTATTCGCGAAGTAAAACAATTTAGAGAGGATCTTTCGAACATGGAAATAGACAAACATGATTTGATTTATATGATAGTGGATCTGTGTATAATCAGATGCATGTGCATATTCTGCTTTTTTATGTGTGTCACGCTGTTCAGTTAATTGAAATAGCATTGAACTAAGTAAAGATGTGAAATGCAAGATATTGAAAGGTAAACAAATTATATATATTAATTGTCCCCTACCGGTGAAACCGGAGGAGACCTTTGGTTTGCGCTCTGTCTGTCTGTCAGTCTGTCTGTAAGTCTGTCTGTCAGTCTGTCCGTCACACTTTTCTGGATCCTGCGATAACTTTAAAAGTTCTTTATATTTTTCATGAAACTTGAAACATGGATAGATGGCAATATGGAGATTATGCACGTCATTTCATTTTGTTCCTACGTCAAAAATTCTGGTTGCTATGGCAACAAATAAAAAAATAATAAAAAAAATTACTGACAATGGTGGAGTTTCACCGGTAGGGGACAATATTGCTTGGCAATCTCTTGTTTAACTCAGTTTAATACATCATTAACACAAGAAGAACACTCAAGTATGTTTGTTTATATTTAGTCCATTAACTTTGTATAACATTTAAAAAAAATGTATTGTTTTGTTTGTTTTCACCAAATGGTTAGTATTGTTCTTTTATGTTAAAATTCTCAAAATTTGAATGACATTTTATGATTTATAAACATATTGCAAAAAATATTTGTTCAAGATAAACTTAACAACAAATTGTTACATTGTAAATAAGTAATTTTAATATTCAGTAGCAAAAAAAGTAAGGAGAATCCAACTTGAAAAAGATGTATCTATTAAAAGTATATTCTACCAATGCCGTGAACAATCCCCTTGTTTATCACATGACTGCCGCTAAGTAAATTACTAGCAACCTATCAGAGAATAGGTCAGATACCTTATTTCAATATATATATGGCAATCCTAGTATTTTTCAAAAATAAACATGACAGGTTACCAATGTCAGATGAAAAAAGTAAAGAAAAGTTAGGTCAAGCTAATTGTTTGTCACGATATCTCTTTAAACCTCACGCCATATGCAAGTAGTCTTGCCATGATCGAAACATCTTGATGAATTATGATTCAATTTTTTGTCTCATAAACATTTACTTTATTTAACAAACAACCTCTACAAAGTTATCATTCCTACTGCCTTACGGCACCTCATTAACCTGAAAAACTCGTAACTTTATGTTTCCTCAGGCAAATATCTTCTTTGTACAATAAAAAATTTCTTCACTACGTTAACAATCCTGCTACACTCACTAATGCCTTAAGAATGAAGTAAAGTTCAGGTGATCTACGTCATTATGTATTTTGCATATGTCATGAACTATATAAGTAACAGAAACTTTGAAACTTACAAACACTTTTTGGAATTTTGGAAAAAGATTCATGATTGAATGAAGGAACTTTCATTAATCTTGTAGAATATGCGTAGATTTGATCTTCAGCATCTAAAAATATGTGAAATAGCAGTGCCCCAGATAATTATTTCGGTAATAGGGTTTTCACCCACTGATTTTGAAAAATAGGGTGATTTCATTCTTGGAATAGGGTGAAATGAGTTATAAGATGCATACAGTAAAACCATTGCTGCTTTACTTCTGTTGAAGCTGCACACAATTGTATTGATTCAATAAAACTGTAAACTAATATAATTATCTTTAATAAACTGATGTTTCATAACATCTTTAATCCTTGAAACTGTCAATAATATAAACTTTAAACTTAAAAAAAATCGATAACACGAATGATTCGGCACTTATTGACTCTTGCTTTCTTGGTTCGATAAAGTTAGCGATCGACACATATTTTGGCGCAACAATTGCGGACGTCTTTCTCTTAGACATTTTTATTACGCATCGTATTAGAAACTGAAAGTACAGACACTTAACAAATATTTGCACAATGAACGACGGATTAAGTCAGATTGAAAACGCTTGTAACAGTTATGTCGTCGTAAATAATTTTGTCAGCCGCTTTATTTAACTATGGAATCTAGTCCGCAGAAGCGTTTGAATAGCTTTGACTGTTTTATTGCCCCGTCATCCAGGCGCTTGCTGAATAAAAGCGTCGCCGCGTAACAAAAATAATCACAAAAAATACCGAAAATGAGCAAAGTTTTTTCGATCAAAGCTATTGTATCGTACGCATCAAATAAGACGAATGTGCGTAAAAGGCAAATCGGGTGCGTTTTCAATACGCATGATATTGTATTTCTTTGCGTTTTTAAACATTTTAATAGGGTGAAAGACGCAGATACGCAGCTTATCTGGGGCACTGAAATAGAAAGAACGACAATATCTTTTGGAGAGATAAATGTACCTACGTTATAAGCAAATGACCTGTGCGACAATTCCCGGACTTTTTAGTCTGTTTAGTTAACACCGTAGTAACGTTTTCCATATATAAAAAATGCTCACCATTCCAACTTTAAGCGCCCAGTGGGACGAAGGATAGAAGAGAAAGTCACTTGCTTGAGTACATTTCAACCCATGCGCATTGCACGCTTTTTTCGCATAAAAAACAGTGGAGCGATACAGGGCCACCATGGCCCTCTTGTTTGCTTTTATTATGCCCATGAAATATATGTGTGAGAGGGTTGGGGGGTCGTCAACACATTAAAACTTTTACAGTGTTTTCATATCAATGAGTACTCAACCCCTATCGTATATGAGCAACGTAAGAATAAGTTCAGAATCATCTCCCCTTGAAGTTGAGAAAAATATGAAATTACGCTTACAAGATGAAGCGGATTTATTAAAACCTACACAGTTCTGTTCCATTAATGAAAACTGCACACGGATGCCAGTAAAAAAAGGAAACCAATATAAATAAAATGAACTATGAAATATTTGGGGGTTACAACACAAAATCATAGATAATGGTTATTTGGGAGTTATAACACAAATGTTATACCAGTATCTTTTTCTATTTTGTTTAAAATAATCGGCAAATATATTGATATTTACAGTAGAAAAAAAATCGCTCCATGTAACATCATTGAGTGCCTTTTACACTGAAATTCCTGAAGCCCTTTAATGCTTTGCATCAATACTTATCTTGTAGGGGTCAGTTATGTTGTCTGTCCACTTATAATGGTCGAAAAAGATCGATTACAAAGCGGCACATGTGGCGTTAGAGTAATTAAAGGTACATGTATGTTCAATCTGTGTGTTGTTTTATTTTAATTGCATGCAGCTATTGCAGCGGTGATTAAAAAATAAACAGCACCTATTGCTTGTTTTGGTAGTGCGTAATTGACCAGTCGCCAACTCCGCCCACATTTTGTCGATCAGCCAATCAGATATCGATTTTTCACACACCCCTCAGCAACGCTTATCTGGCCGCCATTTTGTCCGACAAGCAAAGCGTGTCGTTCATATGGAATGGACGTAATTTTTAAGAGTTTACACAAATTTTATATCAAATGCATGATCATAACTGTTCGATCATTATTCAATATTGTAGGTGCTATACATACTTTATAAAAGGTTATTATTTTATCTTTATTTATTGAACATATGAACGAGTAATGAGAGAACAAACACAATAAATAGTTTAACCACACCGTGTGTTCTATAGAAACGTGTTATACCGTTTGATGCACAATATTATTAAGCAGTTTGGGCAACATAATAATTGCCACACGTTCTAATTAATCTCAGCGTAATTGTCGATGATTAATAAATGACAGTATGTTGCGTGGATCTCAGAATGAAGGAACATTAAGGCATTGTTAGGTACTGTACACTAGAAAAGAAAACTATTTAATTACTTAAATGATTTCCAATTATATATTTATTTTCAGGGGATCATAAACAAGGGAAATCTTTATAAATTGTTAACTTAAATATTGTTTTAACTAAAGTAAAAACAAAAAAAAAGGTGATTTCAACGCGGCTTAGCCAGCTTAAAGCGACTTCAAGTGTAAAATGTATGGCTTATAATACAATGACAACAACAACATTTATAATACAACATATATTGATACGGGGAGAAATGTGAAAATTGCAATTAACATATAAGGGCCATCTTGTTATAAATAAAGACATGCATAATATGCTAAATGTATTCAATTCAAATGTTCGTGAACAGCAACGTAATACCAACATTTCATTTTTCGATAGTGAAATGTAACAGGTTCGCATTAAAAATGCATATTAGACTATCTGTTTATGAAACCACGAAATTAGGCCTGTATTAAATTATGGTTACAATCAAAATTTAATTTATATCTTAATAAAAAAATCGGTGTCTTTTTAAAAGTAACACAATAAAACAAAGATCTAAACATTTTTAATAAACAAAAACCCCATCATGATATGGATGTGTCATTTGCATTTAATAAAAATATTTTCAAAATTATATATGAATAGCCACCGGATTCACTGTCAGGCGATTTAATACAAGTTCAAAATCAATATAAAATGAATGCTCATTTTTACAACGGATTTTCATCAACTCCCTATATTATGTATAAGAAACGTTTCTGATAGTCAGTCTGCCGTTAACTTATTTATTTTGATTACGCCATTTTTCTCTAAAGCATTTATGATTGTATTAAAGTTTTACAAAGCAGTTTAGTTTACTGTGCGGCTTTAATAATTTATATTATAGAAAAGAGCATGATACATCGTTACAAATATAGTATTTCGCTCACGTAATCCTCTATAATTGCGATCTGCTTGTCGGAGATTTCTTATCACTAGACCACGTGACTATGTGGGCGGAGCGATCGATAATTTGGCGACTGGTCAATTGAAGAACAGAACATAACATGCATTGTATTATAACTTGCACAATCAACATCGTCTGTCTAACAAAACAATCATGGCATGAGAAAAAATATTCATGTCACGTTATAAATCGAATATTAATTTCAGTAAAATAAGGTATATTTATTTCAGCGTAATTGACGTTGTATTTTCAATTAATTGGAGTAAAACCCCTCATTTGATTGCTACCACCAACTAAAAATGTGTTCACAAAATTTATCAAAGGAAACTGAAAAAGTAGAGCACCTTAATTAAATGCATTAACATCCAATAGTCAGAGCACGCTATATACCCGCACCACAGTTTTCTTTAGCTTCTTGGCATGACAGAATGATGCGATCTTAGAAACGACCAGGGCCTGTATATGGGAAATTTGCAATTATCTATGTCTTCGTTAGTGCTACTAATAAATCGTCGCTATCAACGAGTGCAATAAGTAAACGTGAAATATTCCAAAACGTTATAAGTGATCCTGAAACCTCCGACCCACCTACCAAGGGACTCAAACAGCGAGCCATTTGGTTCGAAAGTAGTTGGAAGCAAAATTTTTCATGTTTTACAAAGTTGAAGGAAGTAAATATATATCTTTACTTAACTAAATATTTTGTATACGTAATTAGCAAAAGCAACATAAAATGAAATCGAAAGTGAATAATAATTCAAAAGTTTATAAGACAAATATTGTGTTGCATCAAAGATTAGACAGTACAGATAATACAATTGCAATATGAAAGCATGTCTTAGAGAAACTTTATAAACATATAATAGACTATGAAATGAAGCAGTTGTTTGAAAAATAATCCACCCTTTTGTAGGTATGATGATTGTGCTGTTTGTGACTAGTGCTTTCAGCAGTCGGTATTGCTCAGTCGGTACTTAACTAGACTGTCAAGAAAACATTTACAAACGAAAAATGCTTAAATATCTCTATTATTTTACAAATTACGTGTATTGCAGTCTGCAAGAGGGCTCCAGCAGAATGAAAAGGGTAAAAAAACTGATAATCGTGTTCGTCTGAAGTCTGCTGTCAACCACGCTCTTGTTATGGTCAGCATTGAAGGACCAGCCAATTAGGGAGTGAACTTCGGAAGAATGGTGGATGCTTGGCACCTTGATAAGCCTCGAAGAATAGTTTTTGGACGTTAAAATGTATATCTGTACACTTGTGGTAAAATATGAGCTGGATTAGCGTTTTAATGCTTGCTGTTATGTTTCTTGTTATTTCATGGTATAAAATATTACTTAAATGAAATAAATTTAGGAAAAATAAATACACAATTAAATATTTTGTAGTATTTTAATAGGTCCGAAGTGTTGTATAGTTGATTACAGACATGTAGAAAATTTGATTCTATAAATCTACGCGCAAAATGTGCACCCTTCCGCAATAACCCGCATTCCGCGATGTCTTGCCGCTGCGCCTGGCCAAAATCATGGGGAAATGTCTATATGTAAGTTTATTATAACTGAAACAAATGTACAGGGAGTAAAATATAACTATTTATCTTCAAGATATTATTTTTCTTTGAAGAATAGAACATTAGAAGGATTTAAAGGCTCATAAGAGTACTTATGACTTAGTGAAGAATTATTTTTTGTCATCATTCATATATTTCCTCTATACGAGCTATTGGTATGATCCGTATAAATAACTTTTGTTTAAATGCATGTTTAATTATATGAAACTATCATTTCTCCTATTTTGTACATTTTTATGCCCCCGGTAGGGTGGCATATAGCAGTTGAACTGTCCGTCAGTCAGTATGGCAGTGTGTACGTCCGTCTGTCCGTCCGTCCGAAAAAAAACTTTAACGTTGGCCATAACTTTTGCATTATTGAAGATAGCAACTTTATATTTGGCATACATGTGTATCTCATGAAGTTGCACATTTCGAGTGGTGGAAGTTCAAGGTCAAGGTCATCCTTAAAGGTCAAAGGTCAAAAAATAAATAAAAAAACAAGCGGCGTTTTAATGAAGCTGCACATTTTGAGTGGTGGAAGTTCAAGGTCAAGGTCATTCTTCAAGGTCAAAGATTTTTTTTTTTTTTTTTTTTTTTTTTCAAAGCGGCGCAATAGGGGGCGTTGTTTCTGACGAACACATCTCTTGTTGATAATGCTTCCGTTTTATTTCGCGGGAAGCGTTCTCAATTTTGCCATGTAGAGGAGACTCTTGGCTACTAACAAATCGAAAAAAAGCCCATATTATTATCCCGTCTTATGTTGTGTTTTTTAACTTTATTCATACACATAATGTTACCTGGAAAATAATAAATGTAGGAAACCTGTTTTGTACACAAAAATTCGTTAATTCTAACTATTCATACGTGTTTTTCCCCTCTCTTATGTTAGTTATTTTCATTGTTTATTACCTGCGTACTGTAATGAAGTGCGCACTTTTATATATCTTTACTGGGAATCCTTTTGCATCCCTAGTTTTTGTTTTGATTTTATTTGTAGATATCTTTCCAGTGGAATCGCTTTGCTTACTTTTATTACAAATTAAAGGGGTCTTTTCACAGATGTTGGCATGTTTTCAAGTTTGACATAAAATGCTTTATATTGATAAATGTAAACATTAGATCAAAAAAGCTCCAGATAAAAATCAAGAATAAAATTAAAAAAGGAAAAAAAAGTAGCCGGCAGCAGGGCTCGAACCAGTGACCCCCGGAGTCCTGGAGTAAAAACCAATTAGACCGCTCGGCTATCCTGCCAATATTGTACACGGCTATCCTGCCAAGTATGTACAAAGCTTGTATTTTTTATACCTTATATAAGCAATCTTCGTAGTTTCACAAAGCTTTATAATTTTCATGTTTTTTTTAAATTGTCAAAAAATGCATATAATGGCTATATTAGACCGTGGTAAATGTTCAGTATTACTGTTTCCTCACAAATATCATAACTAAAACGAAAATTTGTGAATCTGAAACAATTTTTTTCAATTTTGTCAATTTACCAAAACGTGAAAAGATCCCTTTAAAGGCATATGATGAATTTCGCTATATTAGACTTACTTTAAGCAAATTACTTGCGATCTGAAAATTGTTTTTTTTAAATTGTAGTGATTTAAATGGTAAATTAAAGACGATTAAAGTTTTGTATTACTTAAAAGAATTAAAGGCTAACACATATCGTCTGCAGGACACACATTTCACCCCTGATATATATAATACCATTTATTCTGAATGGGGATCTGAAGGCTACTTAAGCTACTGTTGCACTTGACATATCTGTTAGCGAATATCGTTTTACGTTGCTTACTTTACATGGCCCCAATACTGACTCCCCCTCTGTTTTTTTTAAGTAATTGAGCGACTTAAAAATGAAGCTTTTATTATACGTGGTGATTTAAACTTAATTATAGATCCTCTATTAGATTACTGCAATTACAAAAAGGTTAATACCCCTAAAGCTCAAACAAGTCTTAGAATTAATTAAATGCTACAATCGTGTGGACCCTTATCGACAACCAGCCCAAAAAAGATTTACCTGGCGTAGAAAAATCTGATACAACAGGCTAGGCTGGATCTTTTTTTAAATCACATTTCTTGCAACGCTTTAAAGCTATTGGAATTGAACCATGTTTACAATCGGATCACTCAATCATCACTTGAAACTTAAGTTTTAGTAACTTTTCTCATAGACCAGGTCTTTGGAAACATAATAATTGGCTACTGTCAGACATCATGTATGTACAGGAAATCAACAAACAAATTGACGTTACTTTTGAATACGCACTATCCATCTACAATTATCAAAATGTCAACGGAAATTCCTGACAGTGAATTACAGTTCACGATAAGTGATCAACTTTTAAGAAACTCTGCTTATATAAAAACATTGTTAACTTTAAAAAAAAAACGGGCGTCCAATTTCTCTCTTAAATACTGTTAATAACATTTCTTCTGGAGTAATAGCTAACAGATTTAAATTATTTATTAACAAGTTAATTCATAACTTCCAGAATGGTTTTATTAAAGGGAGATACATAGTGGAAAATACTAGGTTAATTTATGACATTATAAGTTATGCGTTATCCGTAAGCAAAATGAGATCCCAGGCTTACTTCTCCTCATCGACATCGAAAAGGCATACAATTCTTTGGCCTTGTCCTGGTTCTTTGTACAAAATACACTTTCCCTGTTTAATATCGGTCCAGCCATAAAACGTTGGTTTGAGGTTTAATATAAAGATTGTAAATCAGCCATGTGGTTAGTGTGGTTACTTACCTAACTCTTTCCGTACTGAAAGGGGCTGCAGACAAAGAGATCCCCTCTCATATGATATAGACAGCATTTCAACAGAATATAGACAACATTGCAAAATGATAAAGAAAGAGTTGCAACATTATATAGACACCATTGCAACATGATATAGACAGCATTGCAATATCATATAGACTGCACTGCAACATGATATACACAGCGTTGAAACAAAATATAGACTGATAGACAGTGTTTCCAAAATAATATAGACAGCGTTGCACATGGTTCAAACAGCGTCTCAACATAATAAAGACAACATTGCAATATGATATAAACAGCATAGCAACAATTATAGACAGCATTGCAACATTATACAGACAGCTATGCAACATATTAGAGACAGCATTGCAACATGATACAGACAGTGTTGCAACATGATACAGACGGCGCTTCAACATGATATAGACTGTGTTGCAACATAATACAGACAGCGTTGCAACATTATAAAGATAGTATTGCAACACGCTATAGACATATTTGCAACATGACATGGACAGCATTGCAACATAATATTAAAAGCATTGAAACATGATATAGAAAGCGTTGCAACAAGATATATATTCAGCGTTGCCACAAGATATAGACAGCGTTGCAACAAAATTTGGGACAGAGAAAACAAACCACTGCATTTGTCAACTTAACATTTATTAAACAGTTAATATAATATTATTATGAACACAAACAATAAATCCAAGAAAATAATATGTAAAACAAGAGCACCGCATAACGGGTGCCATGCTAGGCTGCGAAAGCTTGTCAGAAATTTTTATTATATGTCACAGTGACCTTGACCTTTGACCTAGTGACCCAAAATGGGTGTGGCGTGTAGAACTCATCAAGGTGCATCTTCATATGAAGTTTCAAAGTTGTTGGTGGAAGCACTTTGATTTTAGAGGCAATGTTAAGGTTTTTGTTAAAGTTTTATATTAGAGGTCACAGTGACCTTGACCTTTGACCTAGTGACCCAAAAATGGGTGTGGCATGTAGAACTCATCAAGGTGCAACTACATATGAAGTTTCAAAGTTGTAGGTGGAAGCACTTTGATTTTTGAGCCTATGCTAAAGTTTGATATTAGAGGTCACAGTGACCTTGACCTATGACCTAGTAACCAAAAAAAGGGTGTGGCGTGTAGAACTCATCAAGGTGCATCTACATATAAAGTTTCAAAGTTGTGGGTGGAAGCACTTTGATTTTAGAGCCAATGTTAAGGTTTTAGCACGACGCCTACGGCGGACGAGCTGGCTATAACAATAGCTCGGGTTTTCTCCGAAAACAGCCTCGCTAAAAATTACAGAGGCAAAATATATTTATGGCGAAGAAATGCTTGAAGTTATGTAAATAAATAAACATTCAAATACTGGCATAGTGCAGGTAAACTAACAAAAATATTAATGAACAATGAAAACAACAATGAAAAACACGTAACAAAAACTTCTATCATTTAGCCATACATACATACACCTTTCACTTGTCACATTAAAAAATCTGTTAATATTGAGAGATTCGTAATCTTCGTCAACCTGTAAAAACTATTCTGGTATGCTTAGCTTTAATAAGTTATATTTTATCCGCTGATTTTTTTAAAATTTAGAAACGATTTATTCAAAAGAGAGCATCAGTTTTTCAGCATCTAGTGATTTCTAACCAAAGAATCAACAAGTCTATCAGAAAACAGATCGTTCCGATATCATAATGTATGCTGTCTGTCAGTCACCTTATTTAATGACCACACATATATTTTACCTTTATAATCTGTTAAAGTTATAAAGCATATAAAAACTAAAAGACCATCATTTGTAAATATGAACAAGAGGTGACCATGCCAAGACATTTGATTTTTTAATTTTTACCAGTAAATTAAGGTTAATTGAATTTACTCTGCAAGCATGGTTTGCATATAAACTATATTCAAATTGCAGCACTCTACTTTTCTCCAGACTCTAGTTATATTGGTCAGAGGCCACTTTTTTTTAGTAAAAAAGCCATTGGCCAAGTTTGTCTGCGAATGCAATCCCAATCTTGGCCGGTAAGTTAGATGTGACCTACAAACTAAACTACAGCCCTCAACCTCCATCAAAACTCTCAAGGCAATGAGTGGAAAATGTTAATATTCTTTATAAGTTACATGTATGTCTGAATGTAAGCTACCTACACACTGAAAAATAACTCCAATTTATTGAACAGAAAATCTTTGTAATATTTTTATCACCAGTGACCACCTCAAACTTAATCCAACTGCAAACTCATTCTAGGTGTTTCTCTGAGCTAGAGATAGAAGTTGTTACATGTAATCATTGACCTGAATTTCTATGTATAAAAAGGGGCATTATTCTGCTAACTTGCAGGTCAGAGTTACGGCACTAAGTCAGTGATCCCAGACAATTACATCCAGAAGTTTCTATTTATTCTTTTAAAAGCAACAGTGATTTGGAGAATACCTGTAGAAGAAACACTCATATAAAATGATGTTGTATATATGTAACCTTAACCAGAGAATTACAAAGACACCTTCATTTTATTTGTTAAAACTGGATTGCATCAAAAGTCAAAGTTTTACATAAATTATTTTAAACCCGTTTCCTGGGTGGAACCAGTACTAGGTGTTGTATGAGAGATTTCAAGAATTCTTCCTAAGAAGAGATGGAACCCCTGACCTCCCGGTTGGTAGGCCGACACCTTATCAATCACGTCATATCAACCAGTACAAGATTGTAAATAGTCATCTAATAGTACATGTATATTCAATATCATTTGTACTAAATTTTTTTTGAATATGTGAAGCTGTTCATGAGTTATCGAAAAAGCAAACATTTGACCCAATATACAGACAAGCTCAATCCGATATAACCAACCGAAATTGGTTTGTAGCAACACTTAAAAGTGTACACTTAACAACGATAAACAAATCAAGTATGATGAAAATTTGAAAACACAAACATTATCCAGAGTTCAAATGGCATATTTTGTGACTAGTACAAACATAGTATAGGACACTAATGGTGCATACAAATTGAATCTTAACAAGGGCTGTTTGTAAAACATGCATGCCCCCCATATGAGCTGTCAGTTGTAGTGGCAGCCATTGTGTGAATACGTTTTTTGTCACTGTGACCTTGACCTTTGACCTAGTGACCTTAAAATCAATAGGGGTCATCTGCCAGTCATGATCAATGTACCTCTGAAGTTTCATGATCCAAGGTCTAAGCATTCTTGAGTTATCTTCCGGAAACCGTTTTACTATTTTGAGTCACTGTGACCTTGACCTTTGACCTAGTGACCTGAAAATCAATAGGGGTCATCTGCCACTCATCATCAATGTACCTATGAAGTTTCATGATCCTAGGTCTAAGCATTCTTGAGTTATCATCCGGAAACAATTTTACTGTTTTGAGTAACTGTGACATTGACCTTTGACCTAGTGACCTGAAAATCGATAGAGGTCATTTGCCAGTCATGATCAATGTACCTATGAAGTTTCATGATCCTAGGCCAAAGCGTTCTTGAGTTATCATCCGGAAACCATCTGGTGGACGGACCGACCGACATGCGCAAAACAATATACGCCCTCTTCTTCGAATGGGGGCATAATTAAGGATGGTAAGAAATTTAAGTAACTGTTATTATAACCTGTGATGTGGATGATAAGATGTTAAAATTCAAAAGAATGGTAGCATGTTTAACACTTTGCATTTTAGTCATTACAGTACACAAAGGCAAGAGAAATATGAGAACCAGACAAAATTGAATCAGAACATTATAAAAATAGGGCACATGTTCAATATGTGTGTCATTGACAATGGAGTAACACAATTGAAACAATAATTAACTGTAATAAACAAAAAAAACTTCTTGACTTTAATATTTAAACCCATTCCTATTCTTTTATAAATAAGTTCTGAATTATGTTTTCTTTTCCACATAAAAAAGTTGATTCTTTTAATGCTTTACACTGAGAGAACTACAACATGGTGGGGGCATATGGTTAGATTGAACTAAATATATAAATGCATAGTGTTCACATAAATATGTATGTTCATATTTGTATAAGATACACACTTCCTAAAATGAAGCAAAACATACATTTTCATCAATCTGTAACATTTAAATAAACAAATAGTTGAAGAAAAACAAACTTCATGGTTGAGCTATATCACTATATCACTTAACCCATTTATGCCTAGTGTCTAGAAAAAAGGCCTTGGCAAACAGCGTAGACCCAGATGAGATGCCGCATGATGTGGCGTCTCATGAGGGTCTGCGCTGATTGCTTAAAGTAATTTCTGTAAGAAATATTCTAAATATAGAAATAAATATACTAGACATCCTAATTTTGGAAATAAATTGATCCAATTTAGAAGGATGGGAGAGCCCACTAGGCATAAATGGGTTAAACACTTTCAATTAGTGACATGAACTAACGCAATTTACAGAGCAATGCCTAGAGACATTCAGGATAATAACAACAAGGGACAAAATTGTCACAAAACCAGGTTTTCAGTTGAAAAAAGTCTGATAAAGGGAGACAATTCAAAATGTGTATTGTTAACCCCAATGTGTAAAATTGACCTTGATTTCAATTAGAAAAAAAAAGTCTGATAAAGAGAGACAACTCAAAATCAAAATGTGCATTGTTACTGATTGTTCATAGTTACATAGTTGTTTCAAAATCAATCTATTTTTAGTTGTGGCATCCTTGACCTTGGAGATATTGATGTAATTTTTTCGCGCGACACACCGCCCAATAATGGTGAACAAATGTGCCAAATGATTTTAAAATGTCACAATGAATGACATAGTTATGGCTCAGACAAGCTCATTAATGGCCATTTTTGACCTTCAAATGCAAATTGTCACCTTGACCTTGGAGATATTGACACGATTCTTTCGAGTGGCGCACCTTCTAATGATGGTGAACAAATGTGCTAAATGATTTTAAAATCTCACAATGAATCACAAAGTAATGGCCCTGACAAGCTCATTTATGGCCATTCTTTACCTTCAAACTCAAATTGTGACCTTGACCTTGGAGATATCGACGATATTCATTCGCGCTACACACCGTCTAATAAAAGTGAACAATTGTACCAAATGATTTTAAAATCTGACAATGAACAACAAAGTTATGGCCAGGACAAGCTCATTGACTGCCATTTTTTACCTTCAAACTCAAATTGTGACCTTGACCTTGGAGATATTGACGTTATTCTTTTACGCAACACACCGTATAATGATGGTGAACAAATGTGCCAAATGACAATGAACGACAAAGTTATGGCCCGGAGAAGCTTGTTCCGCCCACCCGCCAGCCCGCCGACATCGCCAATCTAATAACCAGTTTTTTCCTTTGAAAAACCTGGTTAAAAATGAAACAAATCAAATACCACTATGGTGTCTGTTTTCTTACCAACCTGATTTTATTAAAATTATTGCTTTAGTATTATTTTTTAGAAAGCTGTTGAAATAAACACATAATTTTGTCAACAAATTTAGTGATACATGAGATAATCAAGCAAGCAAATTAAACTGGCAAACTTGTAATTACTTACTAAATAGTAAACGCCTAAACAATTCAGGTTATAAAAAAAGTCAACTATGTGAACAAGAGCTGTCACCATAGGATGCCATATGCCCCCTATAAACGTTTGATAAAAGTTATGAGCATTTTTCGAAACCTAAACGCAGATTTAAAAACCTAAACACAGACCCTACGTTCAAGGTCAAGGTGTCAAAATTTGTGTGCGTATGGAAAGGCCTTGTCCATATACACATGCTTACCAAAGATGAAGGTTATATCTGAAGGGACATAGAAGTAATGAGCATTTTTCGAAACCTAAACGCAGATTTCGTAACCTAAACGCGGACCCTAAGTTCAACATCAAGGTCACAGGGGTCAAAATTTGTGTGTGTATGGAAAGGCCTTGTCCATATACACATGCATACCAAATATGAAGGTTATATCTCAAGGGACATAGAAGTTATGAGCATTTTTCTAAACCTAAACACAGATCTCGAAACCTAAATGCAGACTCTAAGTTCAACGTCAAGTTACAGGGGTCAACATTTTTGTGCGTATGGAAATGCCTTGTCCATATACACATGCATACCAAATATGAAGGTTACATCTCAAAGGACATAGAAGTTATGAGCATTTTTTGAATCCTAAACGCAAAATGTGACGGAAAGACGGACAGAGGGACGGACAGTCCGATCACTATATGCCCTCCTACCAGGGGCATAAAAATAAACTCATATATTGACTGGCTAAAATAATATTAACAAATAATCTGGTTATAATCTAGTCAAGAGCACAAGAAAATAGTCTTTTTTAAGACATCATCTTTGCTAAATATTAAACAAAAACTCAAAACAAATATTTTTTACAGATTTTTTTTTATGTTACTAATGATTTATTAACGATACCAGACTTATTAACAGTGTTTACTATTTATCATCATTGTAAAGTCCTTAATTAATTTATTGTACAAAATTACTAAAATCCATCTGTCAGTTACAGACATTCAAGTATTTACCTTTGTATGAAAATCACGCTGTAAATTCCACGTTTACTAACCATTCTCAGTAGTTATCCCTTAGGAGCTTTATATATGAACATTGGTAAAATGTATAAGAGCCACATCATGTGAAAATGGGTCTTTTGCCATATAAGGCCAGCAGAGCTCCTGATCTGTCTGTCACAAAGCCTGGTCTGGACCTTCACGGTCCACTGTAACGTCTAGCGATGTTTAGTGGTCTCATTAACTAAAAGGTGGCTCCATGCAAAACTGTTTAAATGGACAGGCTGGTCTGGAGCCAGGCTGGCCGAATATGGGACGAGACCCATTAAGCAGGTCAAATTAAAGAGTTAAACTCTTTATTGCCATCCTCAAATGAAAGCAAATGGTTTCAGATTTTTTTAAAGGGTTTTTAAGCTATTAAACACAAGTAAGCCTAAAATAATGACAAGACATTATATGCAGATTCTTCATAAGAATCTCTTTCTGCAGCTAAATCGTATCCAGTCTTTTGCACTTCAAATAAAATCTCATACAAATGAGTGATACTTTAATTGGTTCTATGTATAGCAGATTTGTTAAATGAATACACTGCATATGAAGACTGAAAAGCAATTTAGTTTAATTCATTGATCAGAACCTGAGAAGAATAAAAATCATACATATTCCTAGAGTCTAGTAGACTGATATGTTCATTTGTTTTATTAATGTTTCACTAGCCTTTTAACAACACTTAAATACATTCTTTTCAAATCAATAAACCCCACATAAAACCTGATTAAAACTGACATTTTTTTATATTTTATAACAGGTAGAAATTATTATTATAAAATCTGGACTGGTTAAGATCAGCAGCACATTAGTAATGTGTACTTTTCATGAACTAGGTTTTTGTTGTTCAGCAGGTACCTCTGTTTGTTCGTACGTAAAAAGAGCAGTGGGGTTGGTGGGTGCTTCTCGCTTTTTTTCACCCTCTTTTTTCACCAACCAATCCAAACCATCTTGGTCAGTGGGTTGTTCTACATCTCCTTCATCTTCATCCCAGTTCTCAGCGGCGGGGAGGTTGTCTTTTTCAAGTTTTGCGGCTGTCTTGATGGCTTTCCTCCACTCTTTAAACAAGAGGACCGTGTCCACTACATACACCGGCCAAGCAAGAAATGTAAAAATCTGAAATGTATAATTACTATATTGTCACATAGTCTGAAATGTATCTTACTATATTGTCACATAGTCTGAAATGTATCATTACAATATTGTCAAATAGTCTGAAATGTATCATTACTAAATTGTCACATAGTCTGAAATGTATCATTACAATATTGTCACATAGTCTGAAATGTATCATTACTATATTGTCAAATAGTCTGAAATGTATCATTACTATATTGTCACATAGTCTGAAATGTATCATTACTATATTGTCACATAGTCTGAAATGTATCATTACTATATTGTCACATAATCTGAAATTTATCATTACTATATTGTCACATAGTCTGAAAACAAACAATATTGAGAGGATTTTAATATCAAAGTTTACTGGTACGATACCTGTAGGTATGATCACCAGGAATTTAATTTTGTTGTTTTTTACTAAATCATATGGATTAAAGTATAAGGTTTGCAAGCCAACATAAACATTGATATTTTTAAACCAGATATTTCTTCTTTTTTTATTTTATTTTGTGGTACATTTCAAAATTAAGTTGAAAATATATACTTTTATATATTTCATTGAGTGTAATAAAAAAACTAAATAATGCTCAACATGTATCATGAGTTTATCTTTATTCCGTTGTATTTCAGTTATTTAATAATTTTTTTAATTTTATTGCATTAACTGGTTATAAATAAAACTAGTATATTTCACATCTTTTCACACTTTTATTGAATTATATTTTGATCTTTACTATCTTTGTGACTAAAGAAAATATTCTTCCCACACTTATGCAATTGGAAATGATAGTCATCAATGTTTGGTTGGATGATGAAACAATTTTTCTCTTATTATGATACATGTATTACACGTTTCTGTTGTTGTTTTTCTCACAATGCAAAAAAGTGGCATTTACCGATAAGTTTTTATTCATTTGTTTCCTTAGTATTCATATTATTTCATATCAAAGAACTACTTCGTCATTATTATAAGGCTCTTATCGATAATTGATTCTTTCCCTCACCCTGTACTGACCAAAAATTGAGCTTAAAATTCTGCTAGATGGTATTTAATGCGTAACTGTAATTGGGCCAAAATGACTGTGTCTTATGCACATGCAAACAATAGTCCTGATTTCCCTACACTGAACAGCGTTACAACCTACACCATGTACTTATTCATCTTTAAAATCTATGATACCATACCACATCTAGCGTTAACATTTTGGCTATTGCTATCAGGAACACAGATTTTTTATGGCTTCACTTTATTTTACGAAACATTTTGCTAAGTATTCACTAAATGTGGCATCTTGATTGTTCACAAGCCTTTCCATTGATTTGACCTAGCTATTGACTACAGGTAACCTAGTTGCAAACTTAGTACATATTTCATTGAGACAAATGTACTAACTAAGCTACATGATGATTTTGCAATAAATGTAGCATTAAGATTGTAAAGAATGTCAAATTTGAAGATGTTACAAATACAACACACACTAATTATGACGGAAGAAAGAGTGATCACAAAAGCACATCATGAGAGCACCAAGTTCAGGTCAGCTAAAAACTCCAAATTATATTTTTGGGTTTCATTTCCTTTGACACACATTAACGATTAAAATTTGAAATGTTTGTTTTTAGGATTTTTTTTAAAATAAGAATTAAAATCATACAACATATTTCAGTAAACCTACCTCAAACATTCCTTCGGAAGGCTTAGTTGACATACGTTGTTTACCACTACTAAGTGAACATACTTATGCCATTGAAGGACATAATTGAATTAAACATTATTTGCCAAGCTGAAATGTGAAAAATAAGAAAAGGAGTAAAGCTGAGCTCTAAAGGATTCGAATGAGTGAGAGACAATAAAAAACAACAACATTTTACAGTCAACCATAATGAAAGATTGAAGCAAAACTGAAACATTGCAACGTAAACCATGTTCAGGCAGTATTTTTAAAAATCTGGTTTAAACTTGTCATTAACCAATCAAACTTGTTTGTATGTTTATTGGGGCCGTCCAACAGATTTTGGCATGTATTGAAGCTTGTCATTAAATGCTTTATATTGATAAATTTAAACATTTAAACTAAAAATCTCCAGTATAAAAACAAGAAAACAATTTAAAACAAGAGGCCCATGAGGGCCTGAATCGCTCTACTGCTAAAACACTGTGCAAGTTTGGAAAGAATAAGATGGAAACTGTGTACTTAATCGCGCAAACAAGGAGAATTTTCTCAAATGCAAGGGGAAATTATTGTGTACTTATTTCTCCGATACTGCTCGTATTCAATAGGGTTCAAGTCCTCATTGATATAATGATACTGTGCAAATTTGGAAATAATTGGATAAAAACTGTGGAATTAATTGCGTAAACAAGCGGGATTTCAAAATTTTCTCATATTCGAGGGGAAGTAATTCTGTACTTATTGCTTCGATAATGCTCTTTTTCAACAAGGGCTGTTTGTAAAACATGCATGCCCCCCATATGGGCTGTCAGTTGTAGTTGAAGCCATTGTGTTAATACGTTTTTTGTCACTGTGACCTTGACCTTTGACCTAGTGACCTGAAAATCAATCGGGGTCATCTGCCAGTCATTATCAATTTACCTATGAAGTTTCATGATCCTAGGCCTAATTATTCTTGAGTTATCCGGAAACCATTTTACTGTTTTGAGTCACTGTGACCTTGACCTTTGACCTAGTGACCTGAAAATTAATTGGGGTCATCTGCCAGTCATGATCAATGTACCTATGAAGTTTCATGATCCTAGGCTAAAGCATTCTTGAGTTATCATACGGAAAACCATTTTACTGTTTCGAGTCACTGTGACCTTGACCTTTGACCTAGTGACCAGAAAATCAATAGGGGTCATCTGCCAGTCATTATCAATGTACCTATGAAGTTTCATTATCCTAGGCATAAGCAATCTTGAGTTATCATCCGAAAACAATTTTACTGTTTTGAGTCACTGTGACCTTGACCTATGACCTAGTGACCTGAAAATCAATAGCGGTCATCTGCCAGTCATAATCAATGTTCCTTTGAAGTTTCATGATCCTCGGCGTAAACATTCTTGAGTTATCATCCGGAAATCATTTTACTGTTTCGAGCCACTTTGACCTTAACCTTTGACCTAGTGACATGAAAATCTATAGGGGTCATCTGCCAGTCATGATCAATGTACCTATGAAGTTTCATGATCCTAGGCTAAAGCATTCTTGAGTTATCATCCAGAATCCGTTTTACTGTTTCGAGTCACTGTGACCTTGACCTTTGACCTAGTGACCTGAAAATAAATAGGGGTCATCTGCCAGTCATGATCAATGTACCTATGGAGTTTCATGATCCTAGGCCTAAGCGTTAAACCATCTGGTGGACAGACGGACAAACCATCTGGTGGATGGACGGACCAACCGACCGACATGTGCAAAACAATAAACCCCGTCTTCTTCGAAGGGGGGCATAAAAAGGGTTTGAATCTTCATTCATACAAAAACACTGTGTAAGTTTGCCAAGAATTGGATGAAAATTATGGACTTTATCACATAAAAAAACTGAATTTTCATTTTTTTCTCAAATTCAAGGGGAGATAATTTTAGACTTACAACTCCGATATTGCTCATTTTCAATAGGGTTTGACTCATCATTAAGATAAAGACACTGTGCAAGTTGGAAAATAATTGGATGAAAACTGTTGACTTTATTGCGTAAACAAGCCTTATTTCACAATTTCTCAAATTCAAGGGGAGATAATTCTGGACTTATTACTCTGCTGTAATCCCTTTTCAATAGGGTTCGAGTCCTCATTAATATAAAAACACTGAACAAGTTTGAAAAGAATCGGATGAAAACTGTGGACTTTATCGGGTAAACAAGAAAACGCACGCACTCACTGACTGACGACGAAAACCACGCCATGACATAAGCTCTTCAGGCCTTCGGCCAGTAGAGCTAAAAAGAAAAAAAAGTAACCCTCAACAGGTCTCGAACCACTGACCCCTAGAGTCCTGGAGTAAAAAGTCTCCCGCCTAGACCACTCGACCATCCATGCTCATGCTTAGAGCGGATGTATTTTTTACCTATATAAGCAATCCTTGTAGTATCCCAAAATAAAACGACAACAACAGAACTTTCCAAATTATTCAATCGTTTTGCGTCGAAGGATGCTTTATAATTGTCAGGTTTTTAAATTATCAAAATATGCATATAATAGATATTTAAGAGCATGGTAAATGGTCAGTATTAATATTTCCTCAAAAATCTCGTAACTAAATTAAAAATTTTGCTAATCTGAAACAACTTTTTTTAATTTTGTCAATTTACCAAAACGTGAAATCTGTTGGACGGCCCCTTTAAATCACAAAAGTATCACATATTAAAGGAAGTATTAGCCACATCATATATAATATGCTATGAAATAGTGCAAGGGCTGTACTCTTTAAAGATCAATACATCATATTCACAGTTGATGTCAAACCTAACTCTTTTTTAAATTGTTTTAATTGCTTTCCCTTAAACATCTTATATTTTATCTTCAAATGAGTCTGCAAAGATAAATGGCAATTAGTTTTAGTATGATGTTGTAGTAGGGTGACGTATAAGGGACACTTATACAAGCCTTGCTATATGAGCTAGCTTTTATAGCCACACGGTAGAGTGTCTGCCTGATTTGGAACCGGGAGGTCCCGGGTTCGATCCCCATGGCGGTCGGGGACTTTTCTGCCTGGGTTACAATGTGAACCAATTTTTGGAGGAAATATTCGCAACATGAACACAACATTCATGCAATATGCTCCATTTGGCCATCAGTTACTTACTGCGCACAATATAATAGAGGTATGGTAGGCACGACCAGCACTGACAATGCCTGCTATCAGCATCATGAGACTGTAGAGTCCATAGTAAATTAGTTGCTGAAAGAAACAACAAACACATGGATGTCAACTGTAAAAAGGAGGTTTGTATCATATCATTAGAATCTTAATTACTGGTACCTGTCATCAATTGAGTTCTATATCAGAGTTGCCTTACCTATTTTTGGTAAAATCTAGAAGCAAGTTTCATTTTAAAGTACCTGTTTTGAACATAAAACAAGAAATTTGTCTCACACTAAGACCAGTGCCAATTTGTCAATGATTTCTCTTCAAGGTCAAAGAACTCTGGAATACTCTATCTACTAAGTATTATACAGGGCAAACAGTCTGCTGCAAACTTTACAGGCTGACATGAAATAAAATACAAATTAGGGTTTGTAGCACCTTATTCACAGATGTCTCTGTTCCTGCTGTACAAATTGAATGCAGTATGTGGCCAGCATAGCTCTAGACAAGCCTGTGCATTGGTGCAGTCTGGTCAGGAACTACTCTGTTGAATAATTTGTATAAGAAACATTGCGCAACTTTATAGCAGACCACAATGCTGAAGCTTTGCTGGCCACATATGGCATGATACATATTTTGCATGATGTGGGTTGTTCATTGCTTGCCATTAATCTGACATTTACCGTTATCCATGTTAATGTTCTAAATTTAACGGAATAACTTGCTTTCATCTCTGCACAAAAACTCAACGGTCAAGAAAAAGTACAGAAAATAAAAACAGTAGCAGCTTGTTTTTAGCTGCCAAGAGGGTTTAGATAAAATCTATCTTAATTACTACAGGCAGAATGACTGGCAAATAACTCATGTCAATATTTGGTGTAAATCATAGCAGTTCCAAACAAGATTTTCACAAGGTTTACAATGCATTTAATGATTAATCTCTTATTGCAGTTTCAAAGTCATACAATATTTTACAAAGACAAATGTTCAGACCAAGTTTCATGAAGATTCGATTAAAAATGTGACTTTTGCACTGTGAACAAGGTTTCACTTTACATGTAGCCATATTCAAAAAAATTCCCAGCCCCGAGGTGGTGGCCATATTTTTCAAAGAACCACATTTAAAAAAGATTTGGCTGAAAAAAAAAAATCTTTTGATTGAGTTTCTTAAAGATTTGAGTAAAAGTGTGTCTTCTACAGTGTAAAAAGGGTTAACTAAAGCAAATAAGAGAAGCTGCCCTGTCTATTGCTGTCATGTTTTATGACAAAACAAAACATTTTTTCAATCTCAGCCAAGACATCATTTGGGCAAATATTCTAGTGAAGTTTCATGTAAAAAATATTTAAACTATGTGTGTATTTTCAGTCTTTAATGTGTAGGGCATCAAAATTAATGACAATAAACGTGTGAATGCCTATTTTTCTTTGGAATAAGTTTTTTTCCACAAATATGAAAGCCAGTTAGGGGGTATATTAAATATTGAACTCCCAGGACAGTGATAATCATCATTATCATCATCATCATCATTTGACTAGTTTGGCTGTTGGGGGGAAATGAGGAACGATGATACAGAAATCCTCCATCAGTCAGGTCGGTTGTGTGCTGCTGAAAGTACATTTTTTTACATTGTCCATGCAGCTTTTCTTCAGACGGCCTCGACATTGACCTCCGTGTCCCTCTAGTGTGCTCTGGAGAACAGTCTTGCATAGATAGTTGTGCCTGGTGACATGTCCAAACCATTGGCTAGCTTTCCTCTTTTGACGGTTGCCAAAACGGGCCCTTGTGGACCAACAAGTGTTGCAACCATGTTCCTGACATGTTGGTATTGCTCTGTGTAGGAAATGCTGAAAAGATTTTGTAGATATTTACGTTCAAATGCCTGTATTCTGCATTCTGTGTCCACATGAAGCATCCAGGTCTCGCGGCCGTAGAGTAGGTTGGAGACTTCAAGACACTTATAGAGCCTTTACTTGGTGGGGAAGCGGATGGAACTGCTTGTCCAAAACCTGCTTAGTCTGACCATTGCTGCGGTTGCCATGGCAATTCTTATTTGGACCTCAGCGGTACTGGTACCATCCTTGGGCAGGGTTGCAGCAGAGTGCTGAAAGCTGGTAAATTTTTCTAGCTATCCCCGTTCATTGTGGTGTCTGCACTGTTTTTGGTCATTCTGTTCATTATGATCGTCTTCTTCTCCATACTGACCTCCATTACGTATGCTCCTGCTCTTTCATAGAGTCTTTTGGTGAGATCTTTAAGTTCACTGCTGGTGCCACTCATGAGGTCAATGTCATCAGGGAATCTTCAGTTGGAGATCTTCCGTCGATGGAGATAGAGCTGTAGCGGTCATGGAGAGACTCGTGCATTTTCTTCTCAAGGAAACGGTTGAATAGTACGGAAGAAAGCAGACATCCCTGATGAACGACAACTGATGTTCTTAAGAAGTCCACATGCTGTCTGTTGAGAAGTACTGTGCTGCTAATGTTTCCAAAGAGTTTTTGAATGACTTGCACAAGCCCCTTATCAATGTTGAATCATCGCATAACAAACCATAGGCCATCATGCAACACGCCGTCGAAAGCTGTCATTCAATGAAGTTGTGAAAGAGGTCACGTTGGTGTTGCAGGGGTTTCTAAATGATGCTTCAGCAGTTGGAGATCTGTTCCACTGAGCTCCGCCCAGCTCTGCTTTAATTTTCAATTGGTTACAAAGGATGCATAGCATTACTTTGTTGTGATGACTCTAATCATTAGTTTGATGGTACAGTAATTTTCGAACAACTTGAGGTTTTCCATTTTAGGTAGGGGCATATTTACTTTACTCTTAAAGATACCTCTAATTTTTTTTTATCAAACTGAGCAAAGATGCTGTAATTAATTGAAAAAAAAGTTGAATATGTAGATTGCATATGGAAATAAAGCGCTCAAAAAATTATGCATTTATTGGTGTTTTCTTTATACATTTTGATAACTGCCAACTTATTATAAGCCTGAATGTGTTTTTGGGAGAAATCATGCTTCTATTTTTAGCCTCACACATACAAATAAATTCATCAGGATATATGACATTCGGACAACACTTCCTAAATAAAAGTACGTATGGATGAGTACATTTAAATTACATAAGACATAAGAAAGTAAAATAAGGTATTATAAAATGGAATAATTTAACATGAATTTGTACTAAATCCATACTCAATTACAGAGAAGCTTAGAATCTACATGCTGATCAATAAGTACCAACACATCCCAACAAAACCCCTTTGCAATAAGGATCAATCATAAGCAGAAAGTCATCCACATTAACAAATGGATAAAAATATTCTAATCCTACAAATAGCGATAATGCAGGAAAAGCTATTCCCTGTAAATACAAAAACATATCTGTGGCATATTTGTATTAGCGGTAACACAACAGTTGAACAAGGGACAAAATTGTCAAAAAAACAGGTTTTCATTGTGAAAAAAAAATCTGATAAAGGGTTACAACTCAAACTGAACTTTTGAAATAAACAAACCAAATTAACCCCCTTTGTAAGTTTGATTCAAAATAAATCTATGTTTAGTTGTAGACCTTGACATTGGAGATATTGACGTGATTCTTTCGAGCGACACACCGTCCCATGATGGTGAACAAATGTGCCAAATGATTTAAAAATCTCACAATGAATGACATAGTTATGGCTCGGACAAGCTCATTTATGGCCATTTTTTACCTTTGAACTCAAAGTGTGACCTTGACCTTGGAGATATTGACCAAATTCTTTTGCGCGACACACTATCCCAAGATGGTGAACAAATGTGCCAAATGATTTTAAAATCTCACAATGAACATCAAAGTTATGGCCCGGACAAGCTTGTTCTGCCCGCCAGCCAGCCCACCGACATTCGCCAATCTAATAACCATTTTTTTCCTTCGGAAAACCTGGTTAAAAAACCTGGTTAAAAATTGAACAAACTTAAAGTCAACTTTTATGGTATACGTACGATGAGTGTCCAGGGCAAACGAGGAGGCAGCTTGCGGATGATCTTGAACAGATGCAGTATGAAGAGTGTCAGGGTGGTAACAAATGCTGTCATTGTCACAACCTGTACATACCCCCCGCCTGCTTGGGTCCATTGGAGCCAGACAACGGCAGTTACAAAACCAGCAATGTCTAGAACCTAAAAGAGTTTAGTATTTTATAGTTTTTCCTTTTGAAATTTAATGAAATATAGTTGCCATTCTCAAAATCTTTGTAAGCAAAAAAGAACAAAAAGAATGGCAATAATACCCTATTTTTGTCAAAACAACACAACTTTTCTAAGGCAAAAAAACGAGCCCTATTCCTTAAATGATAGGAAAAAACTACAAAAATTAAAGAGATTCTATTAAATTTTAATATATCAGAAGCCAATTAAATGTTTATTTAAATACTTACACTGTATAATATAATTAATTCAACTTATGTTAAGCAGTTATATCTTGCTGATAGCAAGTAAATTCAAACTTATTTCCACAGAAAAGAACAAAACTCACACATTCTGTGATCTTTAAAATTCCTCTCCAGGACAAGATGTACCCAGAATCAAACCCCAATTTAATAACTTCAGGTTCTGCAGACATCCTGTCACATTAGAGTGTTTTTGTACTGGTAGACAGGTTAAATACTATGTGGAGCAGTGGTGAAATCTGAAATATACAAAACAAACTTAAGTAAATTTTAGTTGAGCAGCATCATGCGAAAATAGGCCTAAGGACATCTCCATACAGTGTAGCTCCAGATAAGCCTCTGCATCTGTATAGTCCTATGAGGAGTTGTAATATCCACTAATAATTCCAGAAAAACCTTGACTTTATAGCAGTAAAGGTAGCTCCTGACCAAAAATGCAAGGATGCATTGTTCTCAAGCTTGGCTGGCTGCACATACAGGGCCACACAAGGATTTCGCCCTAGTCATGGAAGGTATTGGTATTGGTTTCTTGCTTAAACATATGTCAAATGTCAAACAAACAACTAAAATACCTTACATGGGTGACCTACAATCATTCAACTGTAGTATTTAAAACCAAAACTCAATTTACTTTGGACAGTAGAGAATCTAACACTGGAAAGAACAGATCATTTTGTGTTTACATGGTATTTGGGAAACTGCCCTTTAATTAAGAAGGTCATGATAAAATAAAATGCAAAGAACTATTCTGCAATTTTTTGTGTATGTGGTGATATCTCACCGCTCACTAAAATGACCTAATCCAATATGCTTAGTGGCCACGTGCCCATGGTGTATGTTCCATACAACCAGAGTAATTTCCATACACCCAGAGTAATTGAGTTGTCATATGAGATATAATAATTACGCAGTTAGTAACTGAAGGTGTATCCAGGGATAAACACCCTCAGTACTTTATACCAATACTTGAGCTTTGTTCTCACATGGTATGAAATTACTGAGGGTGTATATCCTTTACACCATCAGTTACTTACAGACTACAGTGTAACTAATATTTTGCCACATATTGGTTAGGGTCGTCGAGTTATTGTGTTTGCGTTATTATGTGACACATATTCGTTTTGGTTGGTCTGCGAGTTTTTGTGTATGTGTTATTATGCGACATGTGCATTTATGTAAGCTTAACTGCATGATAATATAACCACCTGTTAATTTTCAGTTCTTGGAGTTTAATATGATAAACATAATAAAGAGAGATCTTAGCAAAATAAACATATAACCCTTGGAACAAAGTTTAAAGCCAATTAACCAAACCTAGGAACAAACTAATTATAAAGAAAATTAAGAAAATTTTATCAAAATGACAGCATGCTGTGGTAAACAGACTCGCAATATTTATAAAAAAAAAGATTGGTTCTATTGCATATTACTTGAGATTTGTCAATTTAAAAATGCAAAATTCAGCCTTAAGTCACTCTTACTTTGAAGAGATACATTGATAACATAATATTAATCTACACAGTGACACTATATTCAGTCAGTATACATTTATTATAAATGAATATTGTTGTCATAGTAAATATAATTTATTTTTCTATTACAGTGGAAACCCTCTAAACCGGATCCTCTCTATACCGGAATCCTCTCTAAACCGGGCAAATTGTCCAGTCCCATTTTTACCCCTATAAAACCATGCGAAAAATATCTCCTCAAGACCGAAATCCCCTCAATTCCAAATACCGATCATTCTTTGGATCAAAATTGGGTCATTCCATTCGTAATTGTACCTCTCTAAACCGCTCAGGGCCAGTTTATTGCACCTTAGACCTAGTGTCAAAAAGTTGTGAATAGCGGATTAAAGACGCGTGAAATTAATAAAGGTGGTCGAAAAAATTGCAAACTGTAAAAATCGCAAAACAATTTAAAGATACTTGTCCTGTGATGCACATGTACATATCGATCAATGGGGGTGATAAAACTGATTATAATAACTGATAACAAACATAGAGTTCTTTAGTGTGTTTTGTTTTTGATGTAGGAAGCCGTGCTAAATTTTAATAATCTTAATGCTATTTAATTTTGTGTGTTTTATTACAATTGCTTATTTAGTGTCATATAAAATGGTGATTTGCAGAGTTATTGAAGCAGTTGCATTAAGATATACATGTAGATTTTCAAATTGTTTATTAAGATAACTGAGACTAAAAATGTCCGAACCTCCTTTTAAGCGAATGCGCGTGGCATTGTCTCTTCAAGACAAAATCAAATTGATAAAAGAGTCAGCGATGTTCCCTTAACCTACACTAAAGATGCTGTCGGAGAAATATGGGGTAGGAAAATCGGGGATATCGTGCAAAGAAAGTAAATTCACATAACAAATGCATACATGTATAAAATAGTTTGTTTTTTAGGGTGCACTGTTTGATTTATATTGCGACTGATATTGCTGATATATGTAAATAAACTATTCAAATTTGCTGAAAGTGTTTTTTCCACATTAGGCTATATGTAATTGACTTTCTGAAAGTAAAATAGTCAATGTCCCCTCTAAACCGGAATCCTCTCTAAACTGGAATTTCCTGTCAGTACCGGGATTGTCCAGTTTAGAGGGGTTCCACTGTATATGAATTGCAGCCACCTTCAAGTCGATAATAGCAGAAATGTGGCATGATGACAGACAAGCTCCTCAATATTTTGCATGTCTAGGAACCCAAAAACTCAATTCTATTAAAAAACTCCTCCATACATTTTGCATATGGGTCCACATACCAAGTACAAAACAAGGTTGTTAACACAAGCATTACAAATCATGTTAAGTTCTACATATTGGCACCAAAAATGAAGATTTCACCTACTCCATCATCCATGACAGACAAGGATGGTAAAATTCAAGTGGAGTAGAAGCTGCTTCACAGGAGAAATATTACGGGGCGACATTTGACCAATATCAAAATTTCAACATACATATTAGAGAAATCACATATTACCAACAAGGCCAAAAGAACCTTGGGAATTATAAAGAGGTCATTTGAATAAATGGATATAGACATGTTTTACCACTCTACAAGTCATTGAAAAGATCAATTTTGGAATAATGTTCTTGTGCAGGTTTTTTTATCTGATTTTCAGGACAGGGTCTGACCTTTCTTGAGGGGAAAAAATTGCGTGAAATGCCCTATTTGGGGGAAAATAAGGAAAGTCTTAAATAGCTATTAAATCAATTTAACATACAGTTTTTAAAACAAATTCAAGGCAACAGATTATTTAATTATGCAATAATTTTCAATTTTCAACACTGGATCAGGTTAACTTATCTAATTAAAGGTTAAAAAAAAATAATTTTTTTTTTAGAAATATCATTGTTTTGGGAATAATCTCTGTAAGAGGGGACAAATTCGTCTAAGAGAAAGGGCCAATATTGATTATTCGCGGGTCTCAAAGAAGGAAAAAAAACTGTTGTGTGTGGTCGCCTTATAAAAAGACTTACGGGACATTGAAGATATCCAAAGAAGGGCTATCAAACTAGAACCTGGACTTTTAAACCTCCCTTTAATACAAACAAAGGTTGAGGAAACTAGGCCTGTTCACCTCGGAATACAGACGCGATCGATCCGATATGATTTACAAGGCAGTGTATAAATATGACGAGTGGGATAAACTATTTGTTCGGAGCCCTAATGATCTAAGACAACATAATTTGATGTTCAAACCAGCAAAGTGTAACACTAATGTAAGATTCTTAAACTAGGTCTAAATATAGCCATATTAATGATAACTACCTAAACCCTTGGCCTTGCATCTTTTTTTCAACAGAATGAAACATTTCTTTATCTTGGCCCAGACATCATAAGAACAAATGTTGTGAGCAAGGATTGAACTAAAAATGAAACATCTATGCTTTTAAAGGGATCTTTTCACGTTTTGATAAATTTACACAATTGAAAAAAGTTGTTTCAGATTCGCAAATTTTCGTTTTAGTTATGATATTTGTGAGGAAACAGTATTCCTGAACATTTAACATGGTCTAATATAGCCATTATATGCATCTTTTGACGATTTTAAAACCTTAAAATTATAAAGCGTTGCAACGCGAAACGATTGAATAATTTGGAGAGTTCTGTTGTTGTCGTTAAATTTTGTGACACTACGAAGATTGCTTTTATAAGGTATAAAATACGTCATCAATGTATACTCGGCAAAATAGCCGAGAGGGTAAAAGCGTTTTTACTTCAGGGCCTCGGCAGGACTCCAGGGGTCACTGGTTCGAAACCTGCAAAAGGCAAAGTTTTTTCCTTTTTTAAATTTTATTCTTAATTTTTTACTGCAGCTTTTACGATCAAATGTCTACATTTATCAATAGAAAGCATTTAATGAATAACTTCAGAACATGCCAAAATTTGTGAAAAGGCCCCTTTAACAACAAGATTTCACAGTCACTACACACAGCATCATGGATACAAGGAACACTGATCATGTGACTGCCGTTCATAGCCACAGGCAGCAAAGCTGCGGTCCATACAATAACCAAAAAGCACCGAAAAGCACCGAATAGCACTGAAAAGCACCGAAAAGCACTCAATTTCTCTCTCTATATATGCAATATATCGTTTCTAGTGTGTGTTAACGAGTTTAATTAGTAATAAATGGTTATATGATTGTATGTTTATACAACATTGTGCCCAAAATGGTAAATATTGGTAATTACCGACCGAAAAGCACTTCATGTGAAGACCGAAAAGCACTCAATTTCTCGCTATATATATATGAATATTTGCATTTCTATTATGGGTAAACGGATTAAATTAGTTATAAATGGTTATATTTCATGCATATTTATACTACCTTGGGTTTATTATGAGGTATTAATGCCCAAAATTGGATAAATATCGGCAATATACCGACCGAAAAGCACTTCATGTGAAGACCGAAAAGCACTCAATTTCTCGCTTTATATATGAATATTTGCGTTTCTATTGTGTGTAAACGGTTTAAGTTAGTTATAAATGGTTACATTGCATGCATATTTATACTTCCTTGTGTTTATAATGAGGTATTAATGCCCAAAATTGGATTAATATCGGCAATATACCGACCGAAAAGCATTTCATGTGAAGACCGAAAAGCACTCAATTTCTCGCTATATATATATGACCGAAAAGCACTTCATGGTGTTTATCATCTTATACGTAAATTGATGTATATGTTTTAAGTATTTCTAATTGATGTGAAACTCTTAAATAGAAATTGCATCATGACTTTTAGTTTATGTGCTTTGCATTAATACTAGCGATTTTAATCGTTCCATTAAAACCATTCATTGCGCGAGTATCGAGTGTACGCTGGTAACTTAACATGCATTTTATTATGACTATTAATTTACAGCTCAAACACAAATTTAAAAAGGCGCGTGTGCGTTAAATCAATTACAATGGATTATTGAAGATACAAAAAAATCAACATGTACACTTGAAATTCAAAAGCTCTCCCAATAAGTGCAGAAAAAACAACGTGTCAACGTGAAACCTGTATATTTCCCCTCCCTTACCTACCTGAATTAATATTGCGAAAAACAAAGTGTCAGCAGTGCTTCTCGTATGACAATCCTCCCCCAATTAATGCAATAAAAACAACATGTCAATATGGGACCCCAAAAACGCACATGGTTCCACGTGTCAGTATTTCTGTGATGTACACGTGCAATCTCTTTGGGTTGTGATGTAGAGGTAATGTCATTACCGCCGACAGCTACGATGACGATGTCCCCTTTTTCCTTTAACATCTTGCCGTACAGATCTGTGTTCATTCTGTCCGTTCTCAAACCGCCTTGGCCGTACCATTTTACATCATAAGGCACGTGTAGTCCTTTTCTCTCGTCGCAAAAGAAACATAGACGTTTGATGTAACTATCGCCGAACAATACTACTTTAGCCATTGTAGAAAAATATTCTGCCAGTTAGATTGTGCTGTTCTTATTTATATTAGTTGATACTGTTGAGTTAAAGATGTCAGCACAATTCAAGCTGACATAATAATATCAGTTTGTAAGATTTAATTCACACCTCTCGCTTATGCAGTATTCACTCAACGTGCTGGCACAATAGTATCTGTTTTTAATTATGTGTAATTGCATTTGCACCTCTCGCTTAACTCAACGTTCAAAGGCAGGGGCACATTCACACTTTATTAGCGCCGTCTTTAAACCCTTTTAATCTCTAAAGAACAGAATAATTTGAACTTAATTAACAAAATTATTTTAACTAATGCAAGCTAGAATTAATATGTGACTACTTGCTATACAATCAGTATCATTCGAAAATGGATCTTATTTAATTGTGGTTCCTTCTTTGAACTTATGTTGTCCGCCGACTTTTAGAATACATAGTGCCAGTAATAAATGTATTGCTTTAGATTCACATGTTGTTTTTTTAAGATATGAAAGATGCAAATGTGTCTTACTTATATTGTTTTCTGGTCTTTAATCTATCTTATATATATGTGACTACGTGCTAATTTTTTGGAGAAATGAAAGATTCAAATGTGTCTTATTGATATTTTATCCATGTATCATGTGTATTTAGTGACATGCGAAAAATAGATCTTATTTCTTAATTTCCACCTTCACACTTTATTAGCGCCGTCTTTAATTAACTCAGTAAATTAATTAATTTAATAAAAAAAGTGCAACGGTGAGGTGGATCAATTCGCGTTGTTAATTGTTAGTACACACCACTTCAGCAATAAATGAAATCAGTTATTTTGGCTGTAAATCCGATATTTCCAGTACAGTAGCCATGTTCCTGTGTATTGAGATGATGAGATAAGATCACCACAGCAGGTTGCTAATACACAGTGTAGACTGAAATGAAAACAGTTATTTTGGCTGTAAATCCAATTCCAGTACAGTAGCCATTTTCCTGTGTATTGAACTGATAAGATCATCACAGCAGGTTGCTAATACACAGTGTAGACTTCCCCTGTTTTATTATAGTAATTGTTATTTACCTGCTTGGAATAAATGGTGTATTCATTCGGGTCTGATGGCGTTACAATTTCATGAAACAATGGACATATTGGCGTGATGGAACATGATTTATAAATCAAGCTGACAGAATAGTATCAGCTTTTAATTATGTGTAATTTAATACGCATCTCCCCCGTAACACAACGTTCAATGGCACGCGCACTTAACAAAATTATAAAATATCATGTGCATCATTATTTTTCTTTTTTATAGATTATGTACAAATATTATATGTTACACATGTTGTTTTGTGTTGTTTTTTTTACTCAATCAGAAAGAAGTAATATAACATTGTTTTATATAAATCTCGTTAATTTTGCAAAATTCTACATTAAATAAAGAAATATCTTTTTTTTAAAGTATACGTGCTTGATTTATTTATATAAAAAAACAGTTTTTTCTAATACACTCGGAATTTGACATTCAATTTGATGCATTCCACATTTTTTTAAAGCGGCCAATTCTGCGCTCGGCCGCTGATGGTGTATTGTAATATATATAATTCTGATAAGAAACAGTAGCACACAACAGGAATTTGGTTGATAAAAAGAACTGATGTTTTTATTGAAAGTGAATAACAACACCAACTAAAAATGTTTTGAAAATATAAATTTGCCCAGAATAGTTGTATAAAATTATTCATCTAGCGGCCAAGTGCATTAATCCCGATCGCTGTTGGGTATTTTACTGTTTAGTAACACCTTAATACCATCATTTTTAAACTGATATCGGAAATAAAGAAATATCTTTTTTTTTGTTAAGTATACGTGCTTGAATTAATGTTACATCTTTCATTGGAGATACATTGCGGCAGAGTTCTAGTTCGCAGCGTAATCAAGCTCCGTGTAATCGGTATCCTACAATAAATAAGTTTTTAATTATGAGTAATTTAATTCGCAACTCTCGCTTAACTCAACATTCAATGGCACGCGCACTTCACAAAATTTTAAAACATCACGTGTTATTGTTAAGTGTACATGCTTGATATATTCATAAAATAGCAGTTTTTTAAAAACAATTGGACTTTAACCTTTAATTTGATGCAAATGAAAAGAAGAACTGATGTATTTATTTAACGTGAATAATATTATGAACTAAAAATGTTTTGAATTAATGTTAAAATCGGCCCTTATAGTTAACTTTCATGTATATATAGAGAACTTGAGTGCTTTTCGGTGATTCTCTGCTGTCGCGGGAGTGCTTTTCGGCCTTCACATGAAGTGCTTTTCGGTCGGTATATTGCCGATATTTATCCAATTTTGGGCATTAATACCTCATTATAAACACAAGGTAGTATAAATATGCATTAAATATAACCATTTATAACTAATTTAAACCGTTTACACACAATAGGAACGCAAATATTATATATATATATAGCGAGAAATTGAGTGCTTTTCGGTCTTCACATGAAGTGCTTTTCGGTCGGTATATTGCCGATATTTATCCAATTTTGGGCATAAATACCTCATTATAAACACAAGGTAGTATAAATATGCATGAAATATAACCATTTATAACTAATTTAAACCTTTTACACACAATAGGATCGCAAATATTATATATATAGCGAGAAATTGAGTGCTTTTCGGTCTTCACATGAAGTGCTTTTTGGTTAGTATATTGCCGATATTTATCCAATTTTGGGCATAAATACCTCATAATAAACACAAGGTAGTATAAATATGCATGAAATATAACCATTTATAACTAATTTAATCCGTTTACACACAATAGAAACGCAAATATTCATATATATATAGCGAGAAATTGAGTGCTTTTCGGTCTTCACATGAAGTGCTTTTCGGTCGGTATATTGCCGATATTTATCCAATTTTGGGCATTTATACCTCATTATAAACACAAGGTAGTATAAATATGCATTAAATATAACCATTTATAACTAATTTAAACCGTTTACACACAATAGGAACGCAAATATTATATATATATATAGCGAGAAATTGAGTGCTTTTCGGTCTTCACATGAAGTGCTTTTCGGTCGGTATATTGCCGATATTTATCCAATTTTGGGCATAAATACCTCATTATAAACACAAGGTAGTATAAATATGCATGAAATATAACCATTTATAACTAATTTAAACCTTTTACACACAATAGGAACGCAAATATTATAAATATAGCGAGAAATTGAGTGCTTTTCGGTCTTCACATGAAGTGCTTTTTGGTTAGTATATTGCCGATATTTATCCAATTTTGGGCATAAATACCTCATAATAAACACAAGGTAGTATAAATATGCATGAAATATAACCATTTATAACTAATTTAATCCGTTTACACACAATAGAAACGCAAATATTCATATATATATAGCGAGAAATTGAGTGCTTTTCGGTCTTCACATGAAGTGCTTTTCGGTCGGTATATTGCCGATATTTATCCAATTTTGGGCATTTATACCTCATTATAAACACAAGGTAGTATAAATATGCATGAAATATGACCATTTATAACTAATTTAAACCGTTTACACACAATAGGAACGCAAATATTATATATATATATATATAGCGAGAAATTGAGTGCTTTTCGGTCTTCACATGAAGTGCTTTTCGGTCGGTATATTGCCGATATTAATCCAATTTTGGGCATTAATACCTCATTATAAACACAAGGTAGTATAAATATGCATGAAATATAACCATTTATAACTAATTTAAACCGTTTACACACAATAGGAACGCAACTATTATATATATAGCGAGAAATTGAGTGCTTTTCGGTCTTCACATGAAGTGCTTTTCGGTCGGTATATTGCCGATATTTATCCAATTTTGGGCATTAATACCTCATAATAAACCCAAGGTAGTATAAATATGCATGAAATATAACCATTTATAACTAATTCAATCCGTTTACACACAATAGAAACGCAAATATTCATATATATAGCGAGAAATTGAGTGCTTTTCGGTCTTCACATGAAGTGCTTTTCGGTCGGTAATTGCCGATATTTACCATTTTGGGCACAATGTAGTATAAACATACAATCATATAACCATTTATTACTAATTAAACTCGTTAACACACACTAGAAACGATATATTGCATATATATAGTGAGAAATTTAGTGCTTTTCGGTGCTTTTCGGTGCCTTTCGGTTATTGTATGGACCCGCAAAGCTGCGAATGTTTTTCAAAGCGGTCGAATGACTGGAACCATTTTGAAATGATGCATCCATGAAAATAACTAGAATTGAAATTAAATTAAACATTACTTTTAATTTATAAATGCAAAGATGAACGTGTCCTCTAACTGGCTTGGCCTTACAGACTTACCAAACGACTTCTGCTATTCCAAAAGTAAAATAAGGGAGGTAACCTTATTGAGGTCACATAACCCCAAACCGGAACTCCTGTTTTTAGGGTTACATGCAGTCAGTTTGATACTTAGCACACATTGTTGAGTGCATGCTGCCTCGGATTTGTAAAATACATTGCAAATGGTTGGTTTTGGTATCAACTTGAAGGTATATTTGTAAGCAATAAGAAAATAAGCCATTTTTGTGCTCTACTTTTTGTGTTGATGGTTCCCGGCTTCGAAAGTAGGTCATACTATTTGAGCCCAAAATGGTTGTCTGCACAGCTGTCAAAACCGGTTTGCCTATTCTAAGGTAAATATTTTGAGTTTGCGCGTATAGAATTTAATGACATGCATTTTTTTCAAAAGATTATGCATTAATCTTTCCAATGATGTATGATGATATAGTGGGTATGCGCTTGATCATGGTAAAAATTGATATCGAACTTCAACTATTTTATATGTAATATAGAAGGAAATTAATTGCGCATGCGTTACCTTTAAGCACATCCGACCAAGTTAGTCGTCTGCCAGAATTTTGACATTTGACCATCAAAAACTCTCTGTATTGCAAAACATAACTGCCAGATGTCATTTTGACCCAAATAAGGGCTGTTTGCAATTGGGCTGTTGCACTTGGGGTCATAAGGGGGGTAAATGCTGGAAAATCACACCGAAACCTGTTCCGGAGACATATTCTAAGACTACTTAAACACCCGGTATTGTTTTTCAGTGCCATTTTGACATTAATTTGCATCAATCTCAATAATGAACCTAATGCATGTCTTTATTTCATCTGTATTTATTATTATTGTTTACTTTTTGAGCCTTTTTCTGTTAAAAATGCCCGCCAATTTTGGACCTACACTTCTATCCGCCTTCGCCTTCAACCCATTCAGGCAGATCTACTCAGAATAACACTACTTTGCCTTATTTTACCTGTTTGGATATCTCGCTGAGTTCAAGTAAAATCAAGTATTCAGCTGAAAACACAAAAATGATAATAATATTATGCTTTCTTTCCTGGAAGAATGTTGTTGCGATAGACCCTGCATGAAAAACACCAGGGAATCTGTATTTAAGTGACCTTAATATTATGCGTAAACCTAAGTGTGCATTTGTAGGCGGTGTCGAAATGGGTCTATAGCTCTGCCTGAACTGTCGTCCAATTGGTTTACAAGTCCGGCTGAAGTGACAGGCCATCAAAAACTGTACAGTGTGACTGATTCGGAGACGGCCCTCAACACTCGCCCAGTCGTGTCGAGAGGATCGGTGTCTTTGCAGGTTAGTACGCCGTTATTTTCAATTAAATCTATTGTAAAATGATTTCTTTGATATCCTGGCACACTTTTGTCACCAAAATTAGGAAATTTGTGTGTTTTACATTGACTGCAGCTCTGAAACCAAACTTTGTGGCGATAACTTTGCCGGTGTGCCCGACAATGTGATGCCGGCGTGGTGAATTAACCATTTGCAGCAAATAAAGCGAGAAAGACTATTGAAAGCTTACTCTAATTGTATCTAACTTACATTAGTTGGCACCGTAATGGGCAAATGCGCACAAAAAACCTTTTTTGTTTTCTCAGATTACACGGAATTGAGCACCCGGGCCAGACTGACACTTTCCGGAGCCTGCCCTAGACGGAACTCGAGCCGAGGAATCATAGGTCCAGGTGTGACAAAAGACTTAAAGCTCATGTCTGACGATGACTTTTTTTAGTCAGGAAGCCAAGTGTGTTGTTTTTCCATGCAAGCGAGCCCTTTTGTTGGGTCAAATGACATCAGCATTGCTGCTTCTACATGGATTTTACCTAAAATGTGCAAAAAAAATATAAAAAGTTTGTTCGAATCCAGTTCAAAACCTGCTTTGATGCACAAATATTGCCATTGATGATTTTTTTCACTTATTAAGCCATATGTAAGATAAGCTTTGCCTATTAGAATCGAAAGACATGCCTTGTATGGAGTCTAAGTGCTGCATGTATGATGTAACCGAGTTTGGCTTTTCTACCTTAATTCTTGACGCGAAACGCTGTTACGCATGGCGCTTTCAACGGCAACTTTTATGAATTAATCTGTGTGTCATTGTACCGGAACTTTGTGATCTTTCTCAAAACAGATTATACCTGTGGGAAAAGTGCCTTTAATTTAAATTTGAAGGGGTTGGGTTCTCTTAAAGGTCACATAACCCCAAACCGGAACTCCTGTTTTTAGGGTTACATGCAGTCAGTTTGATACTTAGCACACATTGTTGAGTGCATGCTGCCTCGGATTTGTAAAATACATTGCAAATGGTTGGTTTTGGTATCAACTTGAAGGTATATTTGTAAGCAATAAGAAAATAAGCCATTTTTGTGCTCTACTTTTTGTGTTGATGGTTCCCGGCTTCGAAAGTAGGTCATACTATTTGAGCCCAAAATGGTTGTCTGCACAGCTGTCAAAACCGGTTTGCCTATTCTAAGGTAAATATTTTGAGTTTGCGCGTATAGAATTTAATGACATGCATTTTTTTCAAAAGATTATGCATTAATCTTTCCAATGATGTATGATGATATAGTGGGTATGCGCTTGATCATGGTAAAAATTGATATCGAACTTCAACTATTTTATATGTAATATAGAAGGAAATTAATTGCGCATGCGTTACCTTTAAGCACATCCGACCAAGTTAGTCGTCTGCCAGAATTTTGACATTTGACCATCAAAAACTCTCTGTATTGCAAAACATAACTGCCAGATGTCATTTTGACCCAAATAAGGGCTGTTTGCAATTGGGCTGTTGCACTTGGGGTCATAAGGGGGGTAAATGCTGGAAAATCACACCGAAACCTGTTCCGGAGACATATTCTAAGACTACTTAAACACCCGGTATTGTTTTTCAGTGCCATTTTGACATTAATTTGCATCAATCTCAATAATGAACCTAATGCATGTCTTTATTTCATCTGTATTTATTATTATTGTTTACTTTTTGAGCCTTTTTCTGTTAAAAATGCCCGCCAATTTTGGACCTACACTTCTATCCGCCTTCGCCTTCAACCCATTCAGGCAGATCTACTCAGAATAACACTACTTTGCCTTATTTTACCTGTTTGGATATCTCGCTGAGTTCAAGTAAAATCAAGTATTCAGCTGAAAACACAAAAATGATAATAATATTATGCTTTCTTTCCTGGAAGAATGTTGTTGCGATAGACCCTGCATGAAAAACACCAGGGAATCTGTATTTAAGTGACCTTAATATTATGCGTAAACCTAAGTGTGCATTTGTAGGCGGTGTCGAAATGGGTCTATAGCTCTGCCTGAACTGTCGTCCAATTGGTTTACAAGTCCGGCTGAAGTGACAGGCCATCAAAAACTGTACAGTGTGACTGATTCGGAGACGGCCCTCAACACTCGCCCAGTCGTGTCGAGAGGATCGGTGTCTTTGCAGGTTAGTACGCCGTTATTTTCAATTAAATCTATTGTAAAATGATTTCTTTGATATCCTGGCACACTTTTGTCACCAAAATTAGGAAATTTGTGTGTTTTACATTGACTGCAGCTCTGAAACCAAACTTTGTGGCGATAACTTTGCCGGTGTGCCCGACAATGTGATGCCGGCGTGGTGAATTAACCATTTGCAGCAAATAAAGCGAGAAAGACTATTGAAAGCTTACTCTAATTGTATCTAACTTACATTAGTTGGCACCGTAATGGGCAAATGCGCACAAAAAACCTTTTTTGTTTTCTCAGATTACACGGAATTGAGCACCCGGGCCAGACTGACACTTTCCGGAGCCTGCCCTAGACGGAACTCGAGCCGAGGAATCATAGGTCCAGGTGTGACAAAAGACTTAAAGCTCATGTCTGACGATGACTTTTTTTAGTCAGGAAGCCAAGTGTGTTGTTTTTCCATGCAAGCGAGCCCTTTTGTTGGGTCAAATGACATCAGCATTGCTGCTTCTACATGGATTTTACCTAAAATGTGCAAAAAAAATATAAAAAGTTTGTTCGAATCCAGTTCAAAACCTGCTTTGATGCACAAATATTGCCATTGATGATTTTTTTCACTTATTAAGCCATATGTAAGATAAGCTTTGCCTATTAGAATCGAAAGACATGCCTTGTATGGAGTCTAAGTGCTGCATGTATGATGTAACCGAGTTTGGCTTTTCTACCTTAATTCTTGACGCGAAACGCTGTTACGCATGGCGCTTTCAACGGCAACTTTTATGAATTAATCTGTGTGTCATTGTACCGGAACTTTGTGATCTTTCTCAAAACAGATTATACCTGTGGGAAAAGTGCCTTTAATTTAAATTTGAAGGGGTTGGGTTCTCTTAAAGGTCACATAACCCCAAACCGGAACTCCTGTTTTTAGGGTTACATGCAGTCAGTTTGATACTTAGCACACATTGTTGAGTGCATGCTGCCTCGGATTTGTAAAATACATTGCAAATGGTTGGTTTTGGTATCAACTTGAAGGTATATTTGTAAGCAATAAGAAAATAAGCCATTTTTGTGCTCTACTTTTTGTGTTGATGGTTCCCGGCTTCGAAAGTAGGTCATACTATTTGAGCCCAAAATGGTTGTCTGCACAGCTGTCAAAACCGGTTTGCCTATTCTAAGGTAAATATTTTGAGTTTGCGCGTATAGAATTTAATGACATGCATTTTTTTCAAAAGATTATGCATTAATCTTTCCAATGATGTATGATGATATAGTGGGTATGCGCTTGATCATGGTAAAAATTGATATCGAACTTCAACTATTTTATATGTAATATAGAAGGAAATTAATTGCGCATGCGTTACCTTTAAGCACATCCGACCAAGTTAGTCGTCTGCCAGAATTTTGACATTTGACCATCAAAAACTCTCTGTATTGCAAAACATAACTGCCAGATGTCATTTTGACCCAAATAAGGGCTGTTTGCAATTGGGCTGTTGCACTTGGGGTCATAAGGGGGGTAAATGCTGGAAAATCACACCGAAACCTGTTCCGGAGACATATTCTAAGACTACTTAAACACCCGGTATTGTTTTTCAGTGCCATTTTGACATTAATTTGCATCAATCTCAATAATGAACCTAATGCATGTCTTTATTTCATCTGTATTTATTATTATTGTTTACTTTTTGAGCCTTTTTCTGTTAAAAATGCCCGCCAATTTTGGACCTACACTTCTATCCGCCTTCGCCTTCAACCCATTCAGGCAGATCTACTCAGAATAACACTACTTTGCCTTATTTTACCTGTTTGGATATCTCGCTGAGTTCAAGTAAAATCAAGTATTCAGCTGAAAACACAAAAATGATAATAATATTATGCTTTCTTTCCTGGAAGAATGTTGTTGCGATAGACCCTGCATGAAAAACACCAGGGAATCTGTATTTAAGTGACCTTAATATTATGCGTAAACCTAAGTGTGCATTTGTAGGCGGTGTCGAAATGGGTCTATAGCTCTGCCTGAACTGTCGTCCAATTGGTTTACAAGTCCGGCTGAAGTGACAGGCCATCAAAAACTGTACAGTGTGACTGATTCGGAGACGGCCCTCAACACTCGCCCAGTCGTGTCGAGAGGATCGGTGTCTTTGCAGGTTAGTACGCCGTTATTTTCAATTAAATCTATTGTAAAATGATTTCTTTGATATCCTGGCACACTTTTGTCACCAAAATTAGGAAATTTGTGTGTTTTACATTGACTGCAGCTCTGAAACCAAACTTTGTGGCGATAACTTTGCCGGTGTGCCCGACAATGTGATGCCGGCGTGGTGAATTAACCATTTGCAGCAAATAAAGCGAGAAAGACTATTGAAAGCTTACTCTAATTGTATCTAACTTACATTAGTTGGCACCGTAATGGGCAAATGCGCACAAAAAACCTTTTTTGTTTTCTCAGATTACACGGAATTGAGCACCCGGGCCAGACTGACACTTTCCGGAGCCTGCCCTAGACGGAACTCGAGCCGAGGAATCATAGGTCCAGGTGTGACAAAAGACTTAAAGCTCATGTCTGACGATGACTTTTTTTAGTCAGGAAGCCAAGTGTGTTGTTTTTCCATGCAAGCGAGCCCTTTTGTTGGGTCAAATGACATCAGCATTGCTGCTTCTACATGGATTTTACCTAAAATGTGCAAAAAAAATATAAAAAGTTTGTTCGAATCCAGTTCAAAACCTGCTTTGATGCACAAATATTGCCATTGATGATTTTTTTCACTTATTAAGCCATATGTAAGATAAGCTTTGCCTATTAGAATCGAAAGACATGCCTTGTATGGAGTCTAAGTGCTGCATGTATGATGTAACCGAGTTTGGCTTTTCTACCTTAATTCTTGACGCGAAACGCTGTTACGCATGGCGCTTTCAACGGCAACTTTTATGAATTAATCTGTGTGTCATTGTACCGGAACTTTGTGATCTTTCTCAAAACAGATTATACCTGTGGGAAAAGTGCCTTTAATTTAAATTTGAAGGGGTTGGGTTCTCTTAAAGGTCACATAACCCCAAACCGGAACTCCTGTTTTTAGGGTTACATGCAGTCAGTTTGATACTTAGCACACATTGTTGAGTGCATGCTGCCTCGGATTTGTAAAATACATTGCAAATGGTTGGTTTTGGTATCAACTTGAAGGTATATTTGTAAGCAATAAGAAAATAAGCCATTTTTGTGCTCTACTTTTTGTGTTGATGGTTCCCGGCTTCGAAAGTAGGTCATACTATTTGAGCCCAAAATGGTTGTCTGCACAGCTGTCAAAACCGGTTTGCCTATTCTAAGGTAAATATTTTGAGTTTGCGCGTATAGAATTTAATGACATGCATTTTTTTCAAAAGATTATGCATTAATCTTTCCAATGATGTATGATGATATAGTGGGTATGCGCTTGATCATGGTAAAAATTGATATCGAACTTCAACTATTTTATATGTAATATAGAAGGAAATTAATTGCGCATGCGTTACCTTTAAGCACATCCGACCAAGTTAGTCGTCTGCCAGAATTTTGACATTTGACCATCAAAAACTCTCTGTATTGCAAAACATAACTGCCAGATGTCATTTTGACCCAAATAAGGGCTGTTTGCAATTGGGCTGTTGCACTTGGGGTCATAAGGGGGGTAAATGCTGGAAAATCACACCGAAACCTGTTCCGGAGACATATTCTAAGACTACTTAAACACCCGGTATTGTTTTTCAGTGCCATTTTGACATTAATTTGCATCAATCTCAATAATGAACCTAATGCATGTCTTTATTTCATCTGTATTTATTATTATTGTTTACTTTTTGAGCCTTTTTCTGTTAAAAATGCCCGCCAATTTTGGACCTACACTTCTATCCGCCTTCGCCTTCAACCCATTCAGGCAGATCTACTCAGAATAACACTACTTTGCCTTATTTTACCTGTTTGGATATCTCGCTGAGTTCAAGTAAAATCAAGTATTCAGCTGAAAACACAAAAATGATAATAATATTATGCTTTCTTTCCTGGAAGAATGTTGTTGCGATAGACCCTGCATGAAAAACACCAGGGAATCTGTATTTAAGTGACCTTAATATTATGCGTAAACCTAAGTGTGCATTTGTAGGCGGTGTCGAAATGGGTCTATAGCTCTGCCTGAACTGTCGTCCAATTGGTTTACAAGTCCGGCTGAAGTGACAGGCCATCAAAAACTGTACAGTGTGACTGATTCGGAGACGGCCCTCAACACTCGCCCAGTCGTGTCGAGAGGATCGGTGTCTTTGCAGGTTAGTACGCCGTTATTTTCAATTAAATCTATTGTAAAATGATTTCTTTGATATCCTGGCACACTTTTGTCACCAAAATTAGGAAATTTGTGTGTTTTACATTGACTGCAGCTCTGAAACCAAACTTTGTGGCGATAACTTTGCCGGTGTGCCCGACAATGTGATGCCGGCGTGGTGAATTAACCATTTGCAGCAAATAAAGCGAGAAAGACTATTGAAAGCTTACTCTAATTGTATCTAACTTACATTAGTTGGCACCGTAATGGGCAAATGCGCACAAAAAACCTTTTTTGTTTTCTCAGATTACACGGAATTGAGCACCCGGGCCAGACTGACACTTTCCGGAGCCTGCCCTAGACGGAACTCGAGCCGAGGAATCATAGGTCCAGGTGTGACAAAAGACTTAAAGCTCATGTCTGACGATGACTTTTTTTAGTCAGGAAGCCAAGTGTGTTGTTTTTCCATGCAAGCGAGCCCTTTTGTTGGGTCAAATGACATCAGCATTGCTGCTTCTACATGGATTTTACCTAAAATGTGCAAAAAAAATATAAAAAGTTTGTTCGAATCCAGTTCAAAACCTGCTTTGATGCACAAATATTGCCATTGATGATTTTTTTCACTTATTAAGCCATATGTAAGATAAGCTTTGCCTATTAGAATCGAAAGACATGCCTTGTATGGAGTCTAAGTGCTGCATGTATGATGTAACCGAGTTTGGCTTTTCTACCTTAATTCTTGACGCGAAACGCTGTTACGCATGGCGCTTTCAACGGCAACTTTTATGAATTAATCTGTGTGTCATTGTACCGGAACTTTGTGATCTTTCTCAAAACAGATTATACCTGTGGGAAAAGTGCCTTTAATTTAAATTTGAAGGGGTTGGGTTCTCTTAAAGGTCACATAACCCCAAACCGGAACTCCTGTTTTTAGGGTTACATGCAGTCAGTTTGATACTTAGCACACATTGTTGAGTGCATGCTGCCTCGGATTTGTAAAATACATTGCAAATGGTTGGTTTTGGTATCAACTTGAAGGTATATTTGTAAGCAATAAGAAAATAAGCCATTTTTGTGCTCTACTTTTTGTGTTGATGGTTCCCGGCTTCGAAAGTAGGTCATACTATTTGAGCCCAAAATGGTTGTCTGCACAGCTGTCAAAACCGGTTTGCCTATTCTAAGGTAAATATTTTGAGTTTGCGCGTATAGAATTTAATGACATGCATTTTTTTCAAAAGATTATGCATTAATCTTTCCAATGATGTATGATGATATAGTGGGTATGCGCTTGATCATGGTAAAAATTGATATCGAACTTCAACTATTTTATATGTAATATAGAAGGAAATTAATTGCGCATGCGTTACCTTTAAGCACATCCGACCAAGTTAGTCGTCTGCCAGAATTTTGACATTTGACCATCAAAAACTCTCTGTATTGCAAAACATAACTGCCAGATGTCATTTTGACCCAAATAAGGGCTGTTTGCAATTGGGCTGTTGCACTTGGGGTCATAAGGGGGGTAAATGCTGGAAAATCACACCGAAACCTGTTCCGGAGACATATTCTAAGACTACTTAAACACCCGGTATTGTTTTTCAGTGCCATTTTGACATTAATTTGCATCAATCTCAATAATGAACCTAATGCATGTCTTTATTTCATCTGTATTTATTATTATTGTTTACTTTTTGAGCCTTTTTCTGTTAAAAATGCCCGCCAATTTTGGACCTACACTTCTATCCGCCTTCGCCTTCAACCCATTCAGGCAGATCTACTCAGAATAACACTACTTTGCCTTATTTTACCTGTTTGGATATCTCGCTGAGTTCAAGTAAAATCAAGTATTCAGCTGAAAACACAAAAATGATAATAATATTATGCTTTCTTTCCTGGAAGAATGTTGTTGCGATAGACCCTGCATGAAAAACACCAGGGAATCTGTATTTAAGTGACCTTAATATTATGCGTAAACCTAAGTGTGCATTTGTAGGCGGTGTCGAAATGGGTCTATAGCTCTGCCTGAACTGTCGTCCAATTGGTTTACAAGTCCGGCTGAAGTGACAGGCCATCAAAAACTGTACAGTGTGACTGATTCGGAGACGGCCCTCAACACTCGCCCAGTCGTGTCGAGAGGATCGGTGTCTTTGCAGGTTAGTACGCCGTTATTTTCAATTAAATCTATTGTAAAATGATTTCTTTGATATCCTGGCACACTTTTGTCACCAAAATTAGGAAATTTGTGTGTTTTACATTGACTGCAGCTCTGAAACCAAACTTTGTGGCGATAACTTTGCCGGTGTGCCCGACAATGTGATGCCGGCGTGGTGAATTAACCATTTGCAGCAAATAAAGCGAGAAAGACTATTGAAAGCTTACTCTAATTGTATCTAACTTACATTAGTTGGCACCGTAATGGGCAAATGCGCACAAAAAACCTTTTTTGTTTTCTCAGATTACACGGAATTGAGCACCCGGGCCAGACTGACACTTTCCGGAGCCTGCCCTAGACGGAACTCGAGCCGAGGAATCATAGGTCCAGGTGTGACAAAAGACTTAAAGCTCATGTCTGACGATGACTTTTTTTAGTCAGGAAGCCAAGTGTGTTGTTTTTCCATGCAAGCGAGCCCTTTTGTTGGGTCAAATGACATCAGCATTGCTGCTTCTACATGGATTTTACCTAAAATGTGCAAAAAAAATATAAAAAGTTTGTTCGAATCCAGTTCAAAACCTGCTTTGATGCACAAATATTGCCATTGATGATTTTTTTCACTTATTAAGCCATATGTAAGATAAGCTTTGCCTATTAGAATCGAAAGACATGCCTTGTATGGAGTCTAAGTGCTGCATGTATGATGTAACCGAGTTTGGCTTTTCTACCTTAATTCTTGACGCGAAACGCTGTTACGCATGGCGCTTTCAACGGCAACTTTTATGAATTAATCTGTGTGTCATTGTACCGGAACTTTGTGATCTTTCTCAAAACAGATTATACCTGTGGGAAAAGTGCCTTTAATTTAAATTTGAAGGGGTTGGGTTCTCTTAAAGGTCACATAACCCCAAACCGGAACTCCTGTTTTTAGGGTTACATGCAGTCAGTTTGATACTTAGCACACATTGTTGAGTGCATGCTGCCTCGGATTTGTAAAATACATTGCAAATGGTTGGTTTTGGTATCAACTTGAAGGTATATTTGTAAGCAATAAGAAAATAAGCCATTTTTGTGCTCTACTTTTTGTGTTGATGGTTCCCGGCTTCGAAAGTAGGTCATACTATTTGAGCCCAAAATGGTTGTCTGCACAGCTGTCAAAACCGGTTTGCCTATTCTAAGGTAAATATTTTGAGTTTGCGCGTATAGAATTTAATGACATGCATTTTTTTCAAAAGATTATGCATTAATCTTTCCAATGATGTATGATGATATAGTGGGTATGCGCTTGATCATGGTAAAAATTGATATCGAACTTCAACTATTTTATATGTAATATAGAAGGAAATTAATTGCGCATGCGTTACCTTTAAGCACATCCGACCAAGTTAGTCGTCTGCCAGAATTTTGACATTTGACCATCAAAAACTCTCTGTATTGCAAAACATAACTGCCAGATGTCATTTTGACCCAAATAAGGGCTGTTTGCAATTGGGCTGTTGCACTTGGGGTCATAAGGGGGGTAAATGCTGGAAAATCACACCGAAACCTGTTCCGGAGACATATTCTAAGACTACTTAAACACCCGGTATTGTTTTTCAGTGCCATTTTGACATTAATTTGCATCAATCTCAATAATGAACCTAATGCATGTCTTTATTTCATCTGTATTTATTATTATTGTTTACTTTTTGAGCCTTTTTCTGTTAAAAATGCCCGCCAATTTTGGACCTACACTTCTATCCGCCTTCGCCTTCAACCCATTCAGGCAGATCTACTCAGAATAACACTACTTGCCTTATTTTACCTGTTTGGATATCTCGCTGAGTTCAAGTAAAATCAAGTATTCAGCTGAAAACACAAAAATGATAATAATATTATGCTTTCTTTCCTGGAAGAATGTTGTTGCGATAGACCCTGCATGAAAAACACCAGGGAATCTGTATTTAAGTGACCTTAATATTATGCGTAAACCTAAGTGTGCATTTGTAGGCGGTGTCGAAATGGGTCTATAGCTCTGCCTGAACTGTCGTCCAATTGGTTTACAAGTCCGGCTGAAGTGACAGGCCATCAAAAACTGTACAGTGTGACTGATTCGGAGACGGCCCTCAACACTCGCCCAGTCGTGTCGAGAGGATCGGTGTCTTTGCAGGTTAGTACGCCGTTATTTTCAATTAAATCTATTGTAAAATGATTTCTTTGATATCCTGGCACACTTTTGTCACCAAAATTAGGAAATTTGTGTGTTTTACATTGACTGCAGCTCTGAAACCAAACTTTGTGGCGATAACTTTGCCGGTGTGCCCGACAATGTGATGCCGGCGTGGTGAATTAACCATTTGCAGCAAATAAAGCGAGAAAGACTATTGAAAGCTTACTCTAATTGTATCTAACTTACATTAGTTGGCACCGTAATGGGCAAATGCGCACAAAAAACCTTTTTGTTTTCTCAGATTACACGGAATTGAGCACCCGGGCCAGACTGACACTTTCCGGAGCCTGCCCTAGACGGAACTCGAGCCGAGGAATCATAGGTCCAGGTGTGACAAAAGACTTAAAGCTCATGTCTGACGATGACTTTTTTTAGTCAGGAAGCCAAGTGTGTTGTTTTTCCATGCAAGCGAGCCCTTTTGTTGGGTCAAATGACATCAGCATTGCTGCTTCTACATGGATTTTACCTAAAATGTGCAAAAAAAAATATAAAAAGTTTGTTCGAATCCAGTTCAAAACCTGCTTTGATGCACAAATATTGCCATTGATGATTTTTTTCACTTATTAAGCCATATGTAAGATAAGCTTTGCCTATTAGAATCGAAAGACATGCCTTGTATGGAGTCTAAGTGCTGCATGTATGATGTAACCCGAGTTTGGCTTTTCTACCTTAATTCTTGACGCGAAACGCTGTTACGCATGGCGCTTTCAACGGCAACTTTTATGAATTAATCTGGTGTGTCATTGTACCGGAACTTTGTGATCTTTCTCAAAACAGATTATACCTGTGGGAAAAGTGCCTTTAATTTAAATTTGAAGGGGTTGGGTTCTCTTAAAGGTCACATAACCCCAAACCGGAACTCCTGTTTTTAGGGTTACATGCAGTCAGTTTGATACTTAGCACACATTGTTGAGTGCATGCTGCCTCGGATTGTAAAATACATTGCAAATGGTTGGTTTTGGTATCAACTTGAAGGTATATTTGTAAGCAATAAGAAAATAAGCCATTTTTGTGCTCTACTTTTTGTGTTGATGGTTCCCCGGCTTCGAAAGTAGGTCATACTATTTGAGCCCAAAATGTTGTCTGCACAGCTGTCAAAACCGGTTTGCCTATTCTAAGGTAAATATTTTGAGTTTGCGCGTATAGAATTTAATGACATGCATTTTTTTCAAAAGATTATGCATTAATCTTTCCAATGATGTATGATGATATAGTGGGTATGCGCTTGATCATGGTGTTAAATTGATATCGAACTTCAACTATTTTATATGTAATATAGAAGAAATTAATTGCGCATGCGTTACCTTTAAGCACATCCGACCAAGTTAGTCGTCTGCCAGATTTTTGACATTTGACCATCAAAAATCTCTGTATTGCAAAACATACTGCCAGATGTCATTTGACCCAAATAAGGGCTGTTTGCATTGGGCTGTTGCACTTGGGGTCATAAGGGGGGTAAATGCTGGAAAATCACACCGAAACCTGTCCGGAGACATATTCTAAGACTACTTAAACACCCGGTATTGTTTTTTCAGTGCCATTTTGACATTAATTGCATCAATCTCAATAATGAACCTAATGCATGTCTTTATTTCATCTGTATTATTATATTGTTTACTTTTTGAGCCTTTGTTAAAAATGCCCGCCAATTTGGACCTACACTTCTACCGCCTTCGCTTCAACCCATTCAGGCAGATCTACTCAGAATAACCATACTTTGCCTTATTTTACCTGTTTGGATATCTCGCTGAGTTCAAGTAAAATCAAGTATTCAGCTGAAAACACAAAAATGAAATAATATTATGCTTTCTTTCCTGGAAGAATGTTGTTGCGATAGACCCTGCATGAAAAACACCAGGGAATCTGTATTTAAGTGACCTTAATTTATTATGCGTAAACCTAAGTGTGCATTGTAGGCGGTTTTGTCGAATGGGTCTATAGCTCTGCCTGAAACTGTCGTCCAATGGTTTACAAGTCCGGCTGAAGTGACAGGCCATCAAAAAACTGTACAGTGTGACTGATTCGGAGACGGCCCTCAACACTCGCCCAGTCGTGTCGAGAGGATCGGTTTGTCTTTGCAGGTAGTACGCCGGTTTTTTCAATTAAATCTATTGTAAAATGATTTCTTTGATATCCTGCACACTTTTGTCACACCAAAATTAGGAAATTTGTGTGTTTTACATTGACTGCAGCTCTGAAACCAAACTTGTGGCGATAACTTTGCCGGTGTGTGCCCGACAATGTGATGCCGGCGTGGTGAATTAACCATTTGCAGCAATAAAGCGAGAAAGACTATTGAAAGCTTACTCTAATTGTATTTAATTAATTAGTTGGCACCGTAATGGGCAAATGACGCACAAAAAAACCTTTTTTGGTTTTCTCAGATTACACGGGAATTGAGCACCCGGGCCAGCTGACACTTTCCGGAGCCTGCCCAGACGGACTCGAGCCGAGGAATCATAGGTCCAGGTGTGACAAAAGACTTAAAGCTCATGTATGACGATGACTTTTTTTAGTAAGGAAGCCAAGTGTGTTGTTTTTTCCATGCAAGCGAGCCCTTTTGTTTGGGTCAAATGACATCAGCATTGCTCTTGCTTTTGCTTCTACAATGGATTTTACTTTTTTAACTAAAATCTTGCAATAAAAAAAAAAAAATAAAAAGTTTGTTCGATCCAGTTCAAAACCTGCTTTGATGCACATAATATTGCCATTGATGATTTTTTTTTTCACTTATTAAGCATATGTATAGATAAGCTTTGCTATTAGAATCGAAAGACATGCCTTGTATGTGTCTAAGTGCTGCATGTATGATGTAACCGAGTTTGGCTTTCTACCTTTAATTCTTGACGCGAACGCTGTTACGCATGGCGCTTTCAACGGCAACTTTTATGAATTAATCTGTGTGTCATTGTACCGAAACTTGGATCTTTCTCAAAACAGATTATACCTGTGGGAAAAGTGCCTTTAATTTTAAATTTGAAGGGGTTGGGTTCTCTTAAAGTCACATAACCCAAACCGGAACTCCGTTTTTAGGGTTAACTGCCAGTCAGTTTGATACTTAGCACACATTGTTGAGTTGCATGCTGCCTCGGATTTGTAAAATAATTGCAAATGGTTGTTTTGGTGATCAACTTGAAGGTATATTTGTAGGCCATAGAAAATAAGCCATTTTTTGTGCTCTCTACTTTTTGGTGTTGATGGTCCCGGCTTCGAAAGTAGGTCATACTATTTGAGCCCAAAATGGTTGTCTGCACAGCTGTCAAAACCGGTTGCCTATTCTAAGGTAAAATATTTTGAGTTTGCGCGTATAGAATTTAATGACATGGCATTTTTTCAAAAGATTATGCATTAATCTTTCCAATGATGTATGATGATATAGTGGGTATGCGCTTGATCATGGTAAAATTGATATCGAACTTCAACTATTTTATATGTAATATAGAAGGAAATTAATTGCGCATGCGTTACCTTTAAGCACATCCGACCAAGTTAGTCGTCTGCCAGAATTTTGCCATTTGACCATCAAAAACCTCTCTGTATTGCAAAACATAACGGCAGATGTCATTT